>NW_025727020.1:0-177800 GCF_021461385.2 Schistocerca piceifrons | reverse complement strand
ATATCCATTATTAGTCGACCTTAAGACTTTCACAGTTACTCCTGCCAGGTGCCCCTCGAGTTTGCCGATTTATTCCGTTGGTGACGAGGCATTTGGCTACCTTAAGAGAGTCATGGTTACTCATACCAGTTGCTCCCCGTTTTACCATAGTCACATACTCAAGCTTTCTCTGGCCAGTTCATCAGAAGCGATACGCCATTATTTGTCGACCTTAAGACTTTCACAGTTACTCCTGCCAGGTGCCCCTCGACTTTGCCGATTTATTCCGTTGGTGACGATGCATTTGGCTACCTTAAGAGAGTCATAGTTACTCCTACCAATTGCTCCCCGTTTTACCATAGTCACATATTCAAGCTTTCTCTGGCCAGTTCACCAGAAGTGATACGCTATTATTTGTCGAACTTAAGACTTTCACAGTTATTTCTGCCAGGTGCTCCTCGAATTTGCCCATGTATTCCGCCTGGTGTCAAGTATTTGGCTACCTTAAGAGTGTCATAGTTACTCCTTCCTGTTGCTCCCTGTTTTATCACAGTCACGTCTTCAAGCTTTCTCTGGCCTGTTCACCAGGAGTTATATCCATTATTAGTCGACTTTAAGACTTTCGCAGTTACTCCTGTCAGGTGCCCCTCGAGTTTGCCGATTTATTCCGTTGGTGACGAGGCATTTGGCTACCTTAAGAGAGTCATAGTTACTCATACCAGTTGCTCCCCGTTTTACCATAGTCACATACTCAAGCTTTCTCTGGCCAGTTCATCAGAAGCGATACGCCATTATTTGTCGACCTTAAGACTTTCACAGTTATTTCTGCCAGGTGCTCCTCGAGTTATCCGATGTTTTTTGCTGGGCGACGAGCATTGGCAACCATAAGAGAGTCACAGTTACTCCTGCAAGTTGCTCTCCGTTTGAACACAGTAAAATCTTCAAGCTTTCTGGAGCCAGTTCAGCACAAGCGATACGCCATTATTTGTCGACCTTAAGACTTTCACAGTTATTTCTGCTAGGTGCTCCTCGAGTTTGCCGATTAATTCCGTCTGGTGACGAGGCATTTGGCTACCTTAAGAGAGTCGTAGTTACTCCTACCAATTGCTCCCCGTTTTACCATAGTCACATATTCAAGCTTTCTCTGACCAGTTCACCAGAAGTGATACGCTATTATTTGTCGAACTTAAGACTTTCACAGTTATTTCTGCCAGGTGCTCCTCGAATTTGCCCATGTATTTCGCCTGGTGACGAGTATTTGGCTACCTTAAGAGTGTCATAGTTATTCCTCCCTGTTGCTCCCTGTTTTATCACAGTCACGTCTTCAAGCATTCTCTGGACTGTTCACCAGGATTTATATCCATTATTAGTCGACCTTAAGACTTTCACAGTTACTCCTGCCAGGTGCCCCTCGAGTTTGCCGATTTATTCCGTTGGTGACGAGGCATTTGGCTACCTTAAGAGAGTCATAGTTACTCATACCAGTTGCTCCCCGTTTTACCATAGTCACATACTCAAGCTTTCTCTGGCCAGTTCATCAGAAGCGATACGCCATTATTTGTCGACCTTAAGACTTTCACAGTTACTCCTGCCAGGTGCCCCTCGACTTTGCCGATTTATTCCGTTGGTGACGATGCATTTGGCTACCTTAAGAGAGTCATAGTTACTCCTACCAATTGCTCCCCGTTTTACCATAGTCACATATTCAAGCTTTCTCTGGCCAGTTCACCAGAAGTGATACGCTATTATTTGTCGAACTTAAGACTTTCACAGTTATTTCTGCCAGGTGCTCCTCGAATTTGCCCATGTATTCCGCCTGGTGTCAAGTATTTGGCTACCTTAAGAGTGTCATAGTTACTCCTTCCTGTTGCTCCCTGTTTTATCACAGTCACGTCTTCAAGCTTTCTCTGGCCTGTTCACCAGGAGTTATATCCATTATTAGTCGACTTTAAGACTTTCGCAGTTACTCCTGTCAGGTGCCCCTCGAGTTTGCCGATTTATTCCGTTGGTGACGAGGCATTTGGCTACCTTAAGAGAGTCATAGTTACTCATACCAGTTGCTCCCCGTTTTACCATAGTCACATACTCAAGCTTTCTCTGGCCAGTTCATCAGAAGCGATACGCCATTATTTGTCGACCTTAAGACTTTCACAGTTATTTCTGCCAGGTGCTCCTCGAGTTATCCGATGTTTTTTGCTGGGCGACGAGCATTGGCAACCATAAGAGAGTCACAGTTACTCCTGCAAGTTGCTCTCCGTTTGAACACAGTAAAATCTTCAAGCTTTCTGGAGCCAGTTCAGCACAAGCGATACGCCATTATTTGTCGACCTTAAGACTTTCACAGTTATTTCTGCTAGGTGCTCCTCGAGTTTGCCGATTAATTCCGTCTGGTGACGAGGCATTTGGCTACCTTAAGAGAGTCGTAGTTACTCCTACCAATTGCTCCCCGTTTTACCATAGTCACATATTCAAGCTTTCTCTGACCAGTTCACCAGAAGTGATACGCTATTATTTGTCGAACTTAAGACTTTCACAGTTATTTCTGCCAGGTGCTCCTCGAATTTGCCCATGTATTTCGCCTGGTGACGAGTATTTGGCTACCTTAAGAGTGTCATAGTTATTCCTCCCTGTTGCTCCCTGTTTTATCACAGTCACGTCTTCAAGCATTCTCTGGACTGTTCACCAGGATTTATATCCATTATTAGTCGACCTTAAGACTTTCACAGTTACTCCTGCCAGGTGCCCCTCGAGTTTGCCGATTTATTCCGTTGGTGACGAGGCATTTGGCTACCTTAAGAGAGTCATAGTTACTCATACCAGTTGCTCCCCGTTTTACCATAGTCACATACTCAAGCTTTCTCTGGCCAGTTCATCAGAAGCGATACGCCATTATTTGTCGACCTTAAGACTTTCACAGTTACTCCTGCCAGGTGCCCCTCGACTTTGCCGATTTATTCGTTGGTGACGATGCATTTGGCTACCTTAAGAGAGTCATAGTTACTCCTACCAATTGCTCCCCGTTTTACCATAGTCACATATTCAAGCTTTCTCTGGCCAGTTCACCAGAAGTGATACGCTATTATTTGTCGAACTTAAGACTTTCACAGTTATTTCTGCCAGGTGCTCCTCGAATTTGCCCATGTATTCCGCCTGGTGTCAAGTATTTGGCTACCTTAAGAGTGTCATAGTTACTCCTTCCTGTTGCTCCCTGTTTTATCACAGTCACGTCTTCAAGCTTTCTCTGGCCTGTTCACCAGGAGTTATATCCATTATTAGTCGACTTTAAGACTTTCGCAGTTACTCCTGTCAGGTGCCCCTCGAGTTTGCCGATTTATTCCGTTGGTGACGAGGCATTTGGCTACCTTAAGAGAGTCATAGTTACTCATACCAGTTGCTCCCCGTTTTACCATAGTCACATACTCAAGCTTTCTCTGGCCAGTTCATCAGAAGCGATACGCCATTATTTGTCGACCTTAAGACTTTCACAGTTATTTCTGCCAGGTGCTCCTCGAGTTATCCGATGTTTTTTGCTGGGCGACGAGCATTGGCAACCATAAGAGAGTCACAGTTACTCCTGCAAGTTGCTCTCCGTTTGAACACAGTAAAATCTTCAAGCTTTCTGGAGCCAGTTCAGCACAAGCGATACGCCATTATTTGTCGACCTTAAGACTTTCACAGTTATTTCTGCTAGGTGCTCCTCGAGTTTGCCGATTAATTCCGTCTGGTGACGAGGCATTTGGCTACCTTAAGAGAGTCGTAGTTACTCCTACCAATTGCTCCCCGTTTTACCATAGTCACATATTCAAGCTTTCTCTGACCAGTTCACCAGAAGTGATACGCTATTATTTGTCGAACTTAAGACTTTCACAGTTATTTCTGCCAGGTGCTCCTCGAATTTGCCCATGTATTTCGCCTGGTGACGAGTATTTGGCTACCTTAAGAGTGTCATAGTTATTCCTCCCTGTTGCTCCCTGTTTTATCACAGTCACGTCTTCAAGCATTCTCTGGACTGTTCACCAGGATTTATATCCATTATTAGTCGACCTTAAGACTTTCACAGTTACTCCTGCCAGGTGCCCCTCGAGTTTGCCGATTTATTCCGTTGGTGACGAGGCATTTGGCTACCTTAAGAGAGTCATGGTTACTCATACCAGTTGCTCCCCGTTTTACCATAGTCACATACTCAAGCTTTCTCTGGCCAGTTCATCAGAAGCGATACGCCATTATTTGTCGACCTTAAGACTTTCACAGTTACTCCTGCCAGGTGCCCCTCGACTTTGCCGATTTATTCCGTTGGTGACGATGCATTTGGCTACCTTAAGAGAGTCATAGTTACTCCTACCAATTGCTCCCCGTTTTACCATAGTCACATATTCAAGCTTTCTCTGGCCAGTTCACCAGAAGTGATACGCTATTATTTGTCGAACTTAAGACTTTCACAGTTATTTCTGCCAGGTGCTCCTCGAATTTGCCCATGTATTCCGCCTGGTGTCAAGTATTTGGCTACCTTAAGAGTGTCATAGTTACTCCTTCCTGTTGCTCCCTGTTTTATCACAGTCACGTCTTCAAGCTTTCTCTGGCCTGTTCACCAGGAGTTATATCCATTATTAGTCGACTTTAAGACTTTCGCAGTTACTCCTGTCAGGTGCCCCTCGAGTTTGCCGATTTATTCCGTTGGTGACGAGGCATTTGGCTACCTTAAGAGAGTCATAGTTACTCATACCAGTTGCTCCCCGTTTTACCATAGTCACATACTCAAGCTTTCTCTGGCCAGTTCATCAGAAGCGATACGCCATTATTTGTCGACCTTAAGACTTTCACAGTTATTTCTGCCAGGTGCTCCTCGAGTTATCCGATGTTTTTTGCTGGGCGACGAGCATTGGCAACCATAAGAGAGTCACAGTTACTCCTGCAAGTTGCTCTCCGTTTGAACACAGTAAAATCTTCAAGCTTTCTGGAGCCAGTTCAGCACAAGCGATACGCCATTATTTGTCGACCTTAAGACTTTCACAGTTATTTCTGCTAGGTGCTCCTCGAGTTTGCCGATTAATTCCGTCTGGTGACGAGGCATTTGGCTACCTTAAGAGAGTCGTAGTTACTCCTACCAATTGCTCCCCGTTTTACCATAGTCACATATTCAAGCTTTCTCTGACCAGTTCACCAGAAGTGATACGCTATTATTTGTCGAACTTAAGACTTTCACAGTTATTTCTGCCAGGTGCTCCTCGAATTTGCCCATGTATTTCGCCTGGTGACGAGTATTTGGCTACCTTAAGAGTGTCATAGTTATTCCTCCCTGTTGCTCCCTGTTTTATCACAGTCACGTCTTCAAGCATTCTCTGGACTGTTCACCAGGATTTATATCCATTATTAGTCGACCTTAAGACTTTCACAGTTACTCCTGCCAGGTGCCCCTCGAGTTTGCCGATTTATTCCGTTGGTGACGAGGCATTTGGCTACCTTAAGAGAGTCATAGTTACTCATACCAGTTGCTCCCCGTTTTACCATAGTCACATACTCAAGCTTTCTCTGGCCAGTTCATCAGAAGCGATACGCCATTATTTGTCGACCTTAAGACTTTCACAGTTACTCCTGCCAGGTGCCCCTCGACTTTGCCGATTTATTCCGTTGGTGACGATGCATTTGGCTACCTTAAGAGAGTCATAGTTACTCCTACCAATTGCTCCCCGTTTTACCATAGTCACATATTCAAGCTTTCTCTGGCCAGTTCACCAGAAGTGATACGCTATTATTTGTCGAACTTAAGACTTTCACAGTTATTTCTGCCAGGTGCTCCTCGAATTTGCCCATGTATTCCGCCTGGTGTCAAGTATTTGGCTACCTTAAGAGTGTCATAGTTACTCCTTCCTGTTGCTCCCTGTTTTATCACAGTCACGTCTTCAAGCTTTCTCTGGCCTGTTCACCAGGAGTTATATCCATTATTAGTCGACTTTAAGACTTTCGCAGTTACTCCTGTCAGGTGCCCCTCGAGTTTGCCGATTTATTCCGTTGGTGACGAGGCATTTGGCTACCTTAAGAGAGTCATAGTTACTCATACCAGTTGCTCCCCGTTTTACCATAGTCACATACTCAAGCTTTCTCTGGCCAGTTCATCAGAAGCGATACGCCATTATTTGTCGACCTTAAGACTTTCACAGTTATTTCTGCCAGGTGCTCCTCGAGTTATCCGATGTTTTTTGCTGGGCGACGAGCATTGGCAACCATAAGAGAGTCACAGTTACTCCTGCAAGTTGCTCTCCGTTTGAACACAGTAAAATCTTCAAGCTTTCTGGAGCCAGTTCAGCACAAGCGATACGCCATTATTTGTCGACCTTAAGACTTTCACAGTTATTTCTGCTAGGTGCTCCTCGAGTTTGCCGATTAATTCCGTCTGGTGACGAGGCATTTGGCTACCTTAAGAGAGTCGTAGTTACTCCTACCAATTGCTCCCCGTTTTACCATAGTCACATATTCAAGCTTTCTCTGACCAGTTCACCAGAAGTGATACGCTATTATTTGTCGAACTTAAGACTTTCACAGTTATTTCTGCCAGGTGCTCCTCGAATTTGCCCATGTATTTCGCCTGGTGACGAGTATTTGGCTACCTTAAGAGTGTCATAGTTATTCCTCCCTGTTGCTCCCTGTTTTATCACAGTCACGTCTTCAAGCATTCTCTGGACTGTTCACCAGGATTTATATCCATTATTAGTCGACCTTAAGACTTTCACAGTTACTCCTGCCAGGTGCCCCTCGAGTTTGCCGATTTATTCCGTTGGTGACGAGGCATTTGGCTACCTTAAGAGAGTCATGGTTACTCATACCAGTTGCTCCCCGTTTTACCATAGTCACATACTCAAGCTTTCTCTGGCCAGTTCATCAGAAGCGATACGCCATTATTTGTCGACCTTAAGACTTTCACAGTTACTCCTGCCAGGTGCCCCTCGACTTTGCCGATTTATTCCGTTGGTGACGATGCATTTGGCTACCTTAAGAGAGTCATAGTTACTCCTACCAATTGCTCCCCGTTTTACCATAGTCACATATTCAAGCTTTCTCTGGCCAGTTCACCAGAAGTGATACGCTATTATTTGTCGAACTTAAGACTTTCACAGTTATTTCTGCCAGGTGCTCCTCGAATTTGCCCATGTATTCCGCCTGGTGTCAAGTATTTGGCTACCTTAAGAGTGTCATAGTTACTCCTTCCTGTTGCTCCCTGTTTTATCACAGTCACGTCTTCAAGCTTTCTCTGGCCTGTTCACCAGGAGTTATATCCATTATTAGTCGACTTTAAGACTTTCGCAGTTACTCCTGTCAGGTGCCCCTCGAGTTTGCCGATTTATTCCGTTGGTGACGAGGCATTTGGCTACCTTAAGAGAGTCATAGTTACTCATACCAGTTGCTCCCCGTTTTACCATAGTCACATACTCAAGCTTTCTCTGGCCAGTTCATCAGAAGCGATACGCCATTATTTGTCGACCTTAAGACTTTCACAGTTATTTCTGCCAGGTGCTCCTCGAGTTATCCGATGTTTTTTGCTGGGCGAGAGCATTGGCAACCATAAGAGAGTCACAGTTACTCCTGCAAGTTGCTCTCCGTTTGAACACAGTAAAATCTTCAAGCTTTCTGGAGCCAGTTCAGCACAAGCGATACGCCATTATTTGTCGACCTTAAGACTTTCACAGTTATTTCTGCTAGGTGCTCCTCGAGTTTGCCGATTAATTCCGTCTGGTGACGAGGCATTTGGCTACCTTAAGAGAGTCGTAGTTACTCCTACCAATTGCTCCCCGTTTTACCATAGTCACATATTATATTCAAGCTTTCTCTGACCAGTTCACCAGAAGTGATACGCTATTATTTGTCGAACTTAAGACTTTCACAGTTATTTCTGCCAGGTGCTCCTCGAATTTGCCCATGTATTTCGCCTGGTGACGAGTATTTGGCTACCTTAAGAGTGTCATAGTTATTCCTCCCTGTTGCTCCCTGTTTTATCACAGTCACGTCTTCAAGCATTCTCTGGACTGTTCACCAGGATTTATATCCATTATTAGTCGACCTTAAGACTTTCACAGTTACTCCTGCCAGGTGCCCCTCGAGTTTGCCGATTTATTCCGTTGGTGACGAGGCATTTGGCTACCTTAAGAGAGTCATGGTTACTCATACCAGTTGCTCCCCGTTTTACCATAGTCACATACTCAAGCTTTCTCTGGCCAGTTCATCAGAAGCGATACGCCATTATTTGTCGACCTTAAGACTTTCACAGTTACTCCTGCCAGGTGCCCTCGACTTTGCCGATTTATTCCGTTGGTGACGATGCATTTGGCTACCTTAAGAGAGTCATAGTTACTCCTACCAATTGCTCCCCGTTTTACCATAGTCACATATTCAAGCTTTCTCTGGCCAGTTCACCAGAAGTGATACGCTATTATTTGTCAGACTTAAGACTTTCACAGTTATTTCTGCCAGGTGCTCCTCGAATTTGCCCATGTATTCCGCCTGGTGTCGAGTATTTGGCTACCTTAAGAGTGTCATAGTTACTCCTTCCTGTTGCTCCCTGTTTTATCACAGTCACGTCTTCAAGCTTTCTCTGGCCTGTTCACCAGGAGTTATATCCATTATTAGTCGACTTTAAGACTTTCGCAGTTACTCCTGTCAGGTGCCCCTCGAGTTTGCCGATTTATTCCGTTGGTGACGAGGCATTTGGCTACCTTAAGAGAGTCATAGTTACTCATACCAGTTGCTCCCCGTTTTACCATAGTCACATACTCAAGCTTTCTCTGGCCAGTTCATCAGAAGCGATACGCCATTATTTGTCGACCTTAAGACTTTCACAGTTATTTCTGCCAGGTGCTCCTCGAGTTATCCGATGTTTTTGCTGGGCGACGAGCATTGGCAACCATAAGAGAGTCACAGTTACTCCTGCAAGTTGCTCTCCGTTTGAACACAGTAAAATCTTCAAGCTTTCTGGAGCCAGTTCAGCACAAGCGATACGCCATTATTTGTCGACCTTAAGACTTTCACAGTTATTTCTGCTAGGTGCTCCTCGAGTTTGCCGATTAATTCCGTCTGGTGACGAGGCATTTGGCTACCTTAAGAGAGTCGTAGTTACTCCTACCAATTGCTCCCCGTTTTACCATAGTCACATATTCAAGCTTTCTCTGACCAGTTCACCAGAAGTGATACGCTATTATTTGTCGAACTTAAGACTTTCACAGTTATTTCTGCCAGGTGCTCCTCGAATTTGCCCATGTATTTCGCCTGGTGACGAGTATTTGGCTACCTTAAGAGTGTCATAGTTATTCCTCCCTGTTGCTCCCTGTTTTTATCACAGTCACGTCTTCAAGCATTCTCTGGACTGTTCACCAGGATTTATATCCATTATTAGTCGACCTTAAGACTTTCACAGTTACTCCTGCCAGGTGCCCCTCGAGTTTGCCGATTTATTCCGTTGGTGACGAGGCATTTGGCTACCTTAAGAGAGTCATAGTTACTCATACCAGTTGCTCCCCGTTTTACCATAGTCACATACTCAAGCTTTCTCTGGCCAGTTCATCAGAAGCGATACGCCATTATTTGTCGACCTTAAGACTTTCACAGTTACTCCTGCCAGGTGCCCCTCGACTTTGCCGATTTATTCCGTTGGTGACGATGCATTTGGCTACCTTAAGAGAGTCATAGTACTCCTACCAATTGCTCCCCGTTTTACCATAGTCACATATTCAAGCTTTCTCTGGCCAGTTCACCAGAAGTGATACGCTATTATTTGTCGAACTTAAGACTTTCACAGTTATTTCTGCCAGGTGCTCCTCGAATTTGCCCATGTATTCCGCCTGGTGTCAAGTATTTGGCTACCTTAAGAGTGTCATAGTTACTCCTTCCTGTTGCTCCCTGTTTTATCACAGTCACGTCTTCAAGCTTTCTCTGGCCTGTTCACCAGAAGTTATATCCATTATTAGTCGACTTTAAGACTTTCGCAGTTACTCCTGTCAGGTGCCCCTCGAGTTTGCCGATTTATTCCGTTGGTGACGAGGCATTTGGCTACCTTAAGAGAGTCATAGTTACTCATACCAGTTGCTCCCCGTTTTACCATAGTCACATACTCAAGCTTTCTCTGGCCAGTTCATCAGAAGCGATACGCCATTATTTGTCGACCTTAAGACTTTCACAGTTATTTCTGCCAGGTGCTCCTCGAGTTATCCGATGTTTTTTGCTGGGCGACGAGCATTGGCAACCATAAGAGAGTCACAGTTACTCCTGCAAGTTGCTCTCCGTTTGAACACAGTAAAATCTTCAAGCTTTCTGGAGCCAGTTCAGCACAAGCGATACGCCATTATTTGTCGACCTTAAGACTTTCACAGTTATTTCTGCTAGGTGCTCCTCGAGTTTGCCGATTAATTCCGTCTGGTGACGAGGCATTTGGCTACCTTAAGAGAGTCGTAGTTACTCCTACCATTGCTCCCCGTTTTACCATAGTCACATATTCAAGCTTTCTCTGACCAGTTCACCAGAAGTGATACGCTATTATTTGTCGAACTTAAGACTTTCACAGTTATTTCTGCCAGGTGCTCCTCGAATTTGCCCATGTATTTCGCCTGGTGACGAGTATTTGGCTACCTTAAGAGTGTCATAGTTATTCCTCCCTGTTGCTCCCTGTTTTATCACAGTCACGTCTTCAAGCATTCTCTGGACTGTTCACCAGGATTTATATCCATTATTAGTCGACCTTAAGACTTTCACAGTTACTCCTGCCAGGTGCCCCTCGAGTTTGCCGATTTATTCCGTTGGTGACGAGGCATTTGGCTACCTTAAGAGAGTCATAGTTACTCATACCAGTTGCTCCCCGTTTTACCATAGTCACATACTCAAGCTTTCTCTGGCCAGTTCATCAGAAGCGATACGCCATTATTTGTCGACCTTAAGACTTTCACAGTTACTCCTGCCAGGTGCCCCTCGACTTTGCCGATTTATTCCGTTGGTGACGATGCATTTGGCTACCTTAAGAGAGTCATAGTTACTCCTACCAATTGCTCCCCGTTTTACCATAGTCACATATTCAAGCTTTCTCTGGCCAGTTCACCAGAAGTGATACGCTATTATTTGTCGAACTTAAGACTTTCACAGTTATTTCTGCCAGGTGCTCCTCGAATTTGCCCATGTATTCCGCCTGGTGTCAAGTATTTGGCTACCTTAAGAGTGTCATAGTTACTCCTTCCTGTTGCTCCCTGTTTTATCACAGTCACGTCTTCAAGCTTTCTCTGGCCTGTTCACCAGGAGTTATATCCATTATTAGTCGACTTTAAGACTTTCGCAGTTACTCCTGTCAGGTGCCCCTCGAGTTTGCCGATTTATTCCGTTGGTGACGAGGCATTTGGCTACCTTAAGAGAGTCATAGTTACTCATACCAGTTGCTCCCCGTTTTACCATAGTCACATACTCAAGCTTTCTCTGGCCAGTTCATCAGAAGCGATACGCCATTATTTGTCGACCTTAAGACTTTCACAGTTATTTCTGCCAGGTGCTCCTCGAGTTATCCGATGTTTTTTGCTGGGCGACGAGCATTGGCAACCATAAGAGAGTCACAGTTACTCCTGCAAGTTGCTCTCCGTTTGAACACAGTAAAATCTTCAAGCTTTCTGGAGCCAGTTCAGCACAAGCGATACGCCATTATTTGTCGACCTTAAGACTTTCACAGTTATTTCTGCTAGGTGCTCCTCGAGTTTGCCGATTAATTCCGTCTGGTGACGAGGCATTTGGCTACCTTAAGAGAGTCGTAGTTACTCCTACCAATTGCTCCCGTTTTACCATAGTCACATATTCAAGCTTTCTCTGACCAGTTCACCAGAAGTGATACGCTATTATTTGTCGAACTTAAGACTTTCACAGTTATTTCTGCCAGGTGCTCCTCGAATTTGCCCATGTATTTCGCCTGGTGACGAGTATTTGGCTACCTTAAGAGTGTCATAGTTATTCCTCCCTGTTGCTCCCTGTTTTATCACAGTCACGTCTTCAAGCATTCTCTGGACTGTTCACCAGGATTTATATCCATTATTAGTCGACCTTAAGACTTTCACAGTTACTCCTGCCAGGTGCCCCTCGAGTTTGCCGATTTATTCCGTTGGTGACGAGGCATTTGGCTACCTTAAGAGAGTCATAGTTACTCATACCAGTTGCTCCCCGTTTTACCATAGTCACATACTCAAGCTTTCTCTGGCCAGTTCATCAGAAGCGATACGCCATTATTTGTCGACCTTAAGACTTTCACAGTTACTCCTGCCAGGTGCCCCTCGACTTTGCCGATTTATTCCGTTGGTGACGATGCATTTGGCTACCTTAAGAGAGTCATAGTTACTCCTACCAATTGCTCCCCGTTTTACCATAGTCACATATTCAAGCTTTCTCTGGCCAGTTCACCAGAAGTGATACGCTATTATTTGTCGAACTTAAGACTTTCACAGTTATTTCTGCCAGGTGCTCCTCGAATTTGCCCATGTATTCCGCCTGGTGTCAAGTATTTGGCTACCTTAAGAGTGTCATAGTTACTCCTTCCTGTTGCTCCCTGTTTTATCACAGTCACGTCTTCAAGCTTTCTCTGGCCTGTTCACCAGGAGTTATATCCATTATTAGTCGACTTTAAGACTTTCGCAGTTACTCCTGTCAGGTGCCCCTCGAGTTTGCCGATTTATTCCGTTGGTGACGAGGCATTTGGCTACCTTAAGAGAGTCATGGTTACTCATACCAGTTGCTCCCCGTTTTACCATAGTCACATACTCAAGCTTTCTCTGGCCAGTTCATCAGAAGCGATACGCCATTATTTGTCGACCTTAAGACTTTCACAGTTATTTCTGCCAGGTGCTCCTCGAGTTATCCGATGTTTTTTGCTGGGCGACGAGCATTGGCAACCATAAGAGAGTCACAGTTACTCCTGCAAGTTGCTCTCCGTTTGAACACAGTAAAATCTTCAAGCTTTCTGGAGCCAGTTCAGCACAAGCGATACGCCATTATTTGTCGACCTTAAGACTTTCACAGTTATTTCTGCTAGGTGCTCCTCGAGTTTGCCGATTAATTCCGTCTGGTGACGAGGCATTTGGCTACCTTAAGAGAGTCGTAGTTACTCCTACCAATTGCTCCCCGTTTTACCATAGTCACATATTCAAGCTTTCTCTGACCAGTTCACCAGAAGTGATACGCTATTATTTGTCGAACTTAAGACTTTCACAGTTATTTCTGCCAGGTGCTCCTCGAATTTGCCCATGTATTTCGCCTGGTGACGAGTATTTGGCTACCTTAAGAGTGTCATAGTTATTCCTCCCTGTTGCTCCCTGTTTTATCACAGTCACGTCTTCAAGCATTCTCTGGACTGTTCACCAGGATTTATATCCATTATTAGTCGACCTTAAGACTTTCACAGTTACTCCTGCCAGGTGCCCCTCGAGTTTGCCGATTTATTCCGTTGGTGACGAGGCATTTGGCTACCTTAAGAGAGTCATGGTTACTCATACCAGTTGCTCCCCGTTTTACCATAGTCACATACTCAAGCTTTCTCTGGCCAGTTCATCAGAAGCGATACGCCATTATTTGTCGACCTTAAGACTTTCACAGTTACTCCTGCCAGGTGCCCCTCGACTTTGCCGATTTATTCCGTTGGTGACGATGCATTTGGCTACCTTAAGAGAGTCATAGTTACTCCTACCAATTGCTCCCCGTTTTACCATAGTCACATATTCAAGCTTTCTCTGGCCAGTTCACCAGAAGTGATACGCTATTATTTGTCAGACTTAAGACTTTCACAGTTATTTCTGCCAGGTGCTCCTCGAATTTGCCCATGTATTCCGCCTGGTGTCGAGTATTTGGCTACCTTAAGAGTGTCATAGTTACTCCTTCCTGTTGCTCCCTGTTTTATCACAGTCACGTCTTCAAGCTTTCTCTGGCCTGTTCACCAGGAGTTATATCCATTATTAGTCGACTTTAAGACTTTCGCAGTTACTCCTGTCAGGTGCCCCTCGAGTTTGCCGATTTATTCCGTTGGTGACGAGGCATTTGGCTACCTTAAGAGAGTCATAGTTACTCATACCAGTTGCTCCCCGTTTTACCATAGTCACATACTCAAGCTTTCTCTGGCCAGTTCATCAGAAGCGATACGCCATTATTTGTCGACCTTAAGACTTTCACAGTTATTTCTGCCAGGTGCTCCTCGAGTTATCCGATGTTTTTTGCTGGGCGACGAGCATTGGCAACCATAAGAGAGTCACAGTTACTCCTGCAAGTTGCTCTCCGTTTGAACACAGTAAAATCTTCAAGCTTTCTGGAGCCAGTTCAGCACAAGCGATACGCCATTATTTGTCGACCTTAAGACTTTCACAGTTATTTCTGCTAGGTGCTCCTCGAGTTTGCCGATTAATTCCGTCTGGTGACGAGGCATTTGGCTACCTTAAGAGAGTCGTAGTTACTCCTACCAATTGCTCCCCGTTTTACCATAGTCACATATTCAAGCTTTCTCTGACCAGTTCACCAGAAGTGATACGCTATTATTTGTCGAACTTAAGACTTTCACAGTTATTTCTGCCAGGTGCTCCTCGAATTTGCCCATGTATTTCGCCTGGTGACGAGTATTTGGCTACCTTAAGAGTGTCATAGTTATTCCTCCCTGTTGCTCCCTGTTTTATCACAGTCACGTCTTCAAGCATTCTCTGGACTGTTCACCAGGATTTATATCCATTATTAGTCGACCTTAAGACTTTCACAGTTACTCCTGCCAGGTGCCCCTCGAGTTTGCCGATTTATTCCGTTGGTGACGAGGCATTTGGCTACCTTAAGAGAGTCATAGTTACTCATACCAGTTGCTCCCCGTTTTACCATAGTCACATACTCAAGCTTTCTCTGGCCAGTTCATCAGAAGCGATACGCCATTATTTGTCGACCTTAAGACTTTCACAGTTACTCCTGCCAGGTGCCCCTCGACTTTGCCGATTTATTCCGTTGGTGACGATGCATTTGGCTACCTTAAGAGAGTCATAGTTACTCCTACCAATTGCTCCCCGTTTTACCATAGTCACATATTCAAGCTTTCTCTGGCCAGTTCACCAGAAGTGATACGCTATTATTTGTCGAACTTAAGACTTTCACAGTTATTTCTGCCAGGTGCTCCTCGAATTTGCCCATGTATTCCGCCTGGTGTCAAGTATTTGGCTACCTTAAGAGTGTCATAGTTACTCCTTCCTGTTGCTCCCTGTTTTATCACAGTCACGTCTTCAAGCTTTCTCTGGCCTGTTCACCAGAAGTTATATCCATTATTAGTCGACTTTAAGACTTTCGCAGTTACTCCTGTCAGGTGCCCCTCGAGTTTGCCGATTTATTCCGTTGGTGACGAGGCATTTGGCTACCTTAAGAGAGTCATAGTTACTCATACCAGTTGCTCCCCGTTTTACCATAGTCACATACTCAAGCTTTCTCTGGCCAGTTCATCAGAAGCGATACGCCATTATTTGTCGACCTTAAGACTTTCACAGTTATTTCTGCCAGGTGCTCCTCGAGTTATCCGATGTTTTTTGCTGGGCGACGAGCATTGGCAACCATAAGAGAGTCACAGTTACTCCTGCAAGTTGCTCTCCGTTTGAACACAGTAAAATCTTCAAGCTTTCTGGAGCCAGTTCAGCACAAGCGATACGCCATTATTTGTCGACCTTAAGACTTTCACAGTTATTTCTGCTAGGTGCTCCTCGAGTTTGCCGATTAATTCCGTCTGGTGACGAGGCATTTGGCTACCTTAAGAGAGTCGTAGTTACTCCTACCAATTGCTCCCCGTTTTACCATAGTCACATATTCAAGCTTTCTCTGACCAGTTCACCAGAAGTGATACGCTATTATTTGTCGAACTTAAGACTTTCACAGTTATTTCTGCCAGGTGCTCCTCGAATTTGCCCATGTATTTCGCCTGGTGACGAGTATTTGGCTACCTTAAGAGTGTCATAGTTATTCCTCCCTGTTGCTCCCTGTTTTATCACAGTCACGTCTTCAAGCATTCTCTGGACTGTTCACCAGGATTTATATCCATTATTAGTCGACCTTAAGACTTTCACAGTTACTCCTGCCAGGTGCCCCTCGAGTTTGCCGATTTATTCCGTTGGTGACGAGGCATTTGGCTACCTTAAGAGAGTCATAGTTACTCATACCAGTTGCTCCCCGTTTTACCATAGTCACATACTCAAGCTTTCTCTGGCCAGTTCATCAGAAGCGATACGCCATTATTTGTCGACCTTAAGACTTTCACAGTTACTCCTGCCAGGTGCCCCTCGACTTTGCCGATTTATTCCGTTGGTGACGATGCATTTGGCTACCTTAAGAGAGTCATAGTTACTCCTACCAATTGCTCCCCGTTTTACCATAGTCACATATTCAAGCTTTCTCTGGCCAGTTCACCAGAAGTGATACGCTATTATTTGTCGAACTTAAGACTTTCACAGTTATTTCTGCCAGGTGCTCCTCGAATTTGCCCATGTATTCCGCCTGGTGTCAAGTATTTGGCTACCTTAAGAGTGTCATAGTTACTCCTTCCTGTTGCTCCCTGTTTTATCACAGTCACGTCTTCAAGCTTTCTCTGGCCTGTTCACCAGGAGTTATATCCATTATTAGTCGACTTTAAGACTTTCGCAGTTACTCCTGTCAGGTGCCCCTCGAGTTTGCCGATTTATTCCGTTGGTGACGAGGCATTTGGCTACCTTAAGAGAGTCATAGTTACTCATACCAGTTGCTCCCCGTTTTACCATAGTCACATACTCAAGCTTTCTCTGGCCAGTTCATCAGAAGCGATACGCCATTATTTGTCGACCTTAAGACTTTCACAGTTATTTCTGCCAGGTGCTCCTCGAGTTATCCGATGTTTTTTGCTGGGCGACGAGCATTGGCAACCATAAGAGAGTCACAGTTACTCCTGCAAGTTGCTCTCCGTTTGAACACAGTAAAATCTTCAAGCTTTCTGGAGCCAGTTCAGCACAAGCGATACGCCATTATTTGTCGACCTTAAGACTTTCACAGTTATTTCTGCTAGGTGCTCCTCGAGTTTGCCGATTAATTCCGTCTGGTGACGAGGCATTTGGCTACCTTAAGAGAGTCGTAGTTACTCCTACCAATTGCTCCCCGTTTTACCATAGTCACATATTCAAGCTTTCTCTGACCAGTTCACCAGAAGTGATACGCTATTATTTGTCGAACTTAAGACTTTCACAGTTATTTCTGCCAGGTGCTCCTCGAATTTGCCCATGTATTTCGCCTGGTGACGAGTATTTGGCTACCTTAAGAGTGTCATAGTTATTCCTCCCTGTTGCTCCCTGTTTTATCACAGTCACGTCTTCAAGCATTCTCTGGACTGTTCACCAGGATTTATATCCATTATTAGTCGACCTTAAGACTTTCACAGTTACTCCTGCCAGGTGCCCCTCGAGTTTGCCGATTTATTCCGTTGGTGACGAGGCATTTGGCTACCTTAAGAGAGTCATAGTTACTCATACCAGTTGCTCCCCGTTTTACCATAGTCACATACTCAAGCTTTCTCTGGCCAGTTCATCAGAAGCGATACGCCATTATTTGTCGACCTTAAGACTTTCACAGTTACTCCTGCCAGGTGCCCCTCGACTTTGCCGATTTATTCCGTTGGTGACGATGCATTTGGCTACCTTAAGAGAGTCATAGTTACTCCTACCAATTGCTCCCCGTTTTACCATAGTCACATATTCAAGCTTTCTCTGGCCAGTTCACCAGAAGTGATACGCTATTATTTGTCGAACTTAAGACTTTCACAGTTATTTCTGCCAGGTGCTCCTCGAATTTGCCCATGTATTCCGCCTGGTGTCAAGTATTTGGCTACCTTAAGAGTGTCATAGTTACTCCTTCCTGTTGCTCCCTGTTTTATCACAGTCACGTCTTCAAGCTTTCTCTGGCCTGTTCACCAGGAGTTATATCCATTATTAGTCGACTTTAAGACTTTCGCAGTTACTCCTGTCAGGTGCCCCTCGAGTTTGCCGATTTATTCCGTTGGTGACGAGGCATTTGGCTACCTTAAGAGAGTCATGGTTACTCATACCAGTTGCTCCCCGTTTTACCATAGTCACATACTCAAGCTTTCTCTGGCCAGTTCATCAGAAGCGATACGCCATTATTTGTCGACCTTAAGACTTTCACAGTTATTTCTGCCAGGTGCTCCTCGAGTTATCCGATGTTTTTTGCTGGGCGACGAGCATTGGCAACCATAAGAGAGTCACAGTTACTCCTGCAAGTTGCTCTCCGTTTGAACACAGTAAAATCTTCAAGCTTTCTGGAGCCAGTTCAGCACAAGAGATACGCCATTATTTGTCGACCTTAAGACTTTCACAGTTATTTCTGCTAGGTGCTCCTCGAGTTTGCCGATTAATTCTGTCTGGTGACGAGGCATTTGGCTACCTTAAGAGAGTCGTAGTTACTCCTACCAATTGCTCCCCGTTTTACCATAGTCACATATTCAAGCTTTCTCTGACCAGTTCACCAGAAGTGATACGCTATTATTTGTCGAACTTAAGACTTTCACAGTTATTTCTGCCAGGTGCTCCTCGAATTTGCCCATGTATTTCGCCTGGTGACGAGTATTTGGCTACCTTAAGAGTGTCATAGTTATTCCTCCCTGTTGCTCCCTGTTTTATCACAGTCACGTCTTCAAGCATTCTCTGGACTGTTCACCAGGATTTATATCCATTATTAGTCGACCTTAAGACTTTCACAGTTACTCCTGCCAGGTGCCCCTCGAGTTTGCCGATTTATTCCGTTGGTGATGAGGCATTTGGCTACCTTAAGAGAGTCATAGTTACTCATACCAGTTGCTCCCCGTTTTACCATAGTCACATACTCAAGCTTTCTCTGGCCAGTTCATCAGAAGCGATACGCCATTATTTGTCGACCTTAAGACTTTCACAGTTACTCCTGCCAGGTGCCCCTCGACTTTGCCGATTTATTCCGTTGGTGACGATGCATTTGGCTACCTTAAGAGAGTCATAGTTACTCCTACCAATTGCTCCCCGTTTTACCATAGTCACATATTCAAGCTTTCTCTGGCCAGTTCACCAGAAGTGATACGCTATTATTTGTCGAACTTAAGACTTTCACAGTTATTTCTGCCAGGTGCTCCTCGAGTTATCCGATGTTTTTTGCTGGGCGACGAGCATTGGCAACCATAAGAGAGTCACAGTTACTCCTGCAAGTTGCTCTCCGTTTGAACACAGTAAAATCTTCAAGCTTTCTGGAGCCAGTTCAGCACAAGCGATACGCCATTATTTGTCGACCTTAAGACTTTCACAGTTATTTCTGCCAGGTGCTCCTCGAGTTATCCGATGTTTTTTGCTGGGCGACGAGCATTGGCAACCATAAGAGAGTCACAGTTACTCCTGCAAGTTGCTCTCCGTTTGAACACAGTAAAATCTTCAAGCTTTCTGGAGCCAGTTCAGCACAAGCGATACGCCATTATTTGTCGACCTTAAGACTTTCACAGTTATTTCTGCTAGGTGCTCCTCGAGTTTGCCGATTAATTCCGTCTGGTGACGAGGCATTTGGCTACCTTAAGAGAGTCGTAGTTACTCCTACCAATTGCTCCCCGTTTTACCATAGTCACATATTCAAGCTTTCTCTGACCAGTTCACCAGAAGTGATACGCTATTATTTGTCGAACTTAAGACTTTCACAGTTATTTCTGCCAGGTGCTCCTCGAATTTGCCCATGTATTTCGCCTGGTGACGAGTATTTGGCTACCTTAAGAGTGTCATAGTTATTCCTCCCTGTTGCTCCCTGTTTTATCACAGTCACGTCTTCAAGCATTCTCTGGACTGTTCACCAGGATTTATATCCATTATTAGTCGACCTTAAGACTTTCACAGTTACTCCTGCCAGGTGCCCCTCGAGTTTGCCGATTTATTCCGTTGGTGACGAGGCATTTGGCTACCTTAAGAGAGTCATAGTTACTCATACCAGTTGCTCCCCGTTTTACCATAGTCACATACTCAAGCTTTCTCTGGCCAGTTCATCAGAAGCGATACGCCATTATTTGTCGACCTTAAGACTTTCACAGTTACTCCTGCCAGGTGCCCCTCGACTTTGCCGATTTATTCCGTTGGTGACGATGCATTTGGCTACCTTAAGAGAGTCATAGTTACTCCTACCAATTGCTCCCCGTTTTACCATAGTCACATATTCAAGCTTTCTCTGGCCAGTTCACCAGAAGTGATACGCTATTATTTGTCGAACTTAAGACTTTCACAGTTATTTCTGCCAGGTGCTCCTCGAATTTGCCCATGTATTCCGCCTGGTGTCAAGTATTTGGCTACCTTAAGAGTGTCATAGTTACTCCTTCCTGTTGCTCCCTGTTTTATCACAGTCACGTCTTCAAGCTTTCTCTGGCCTGTTCACCAGGAGTTATATCCATTATTAGTCGACTTTAAGACTTTCGCAGTTACTCCTGTCAGGTGCCCCTCGAGTTTGCCGATTTATTCCGTTGGTGACGAGGCATTTGGCTACCTTAAGAGAGTCATGGTTACTCATACCAGTTGCTCCCCGTTTTACCATAGTCACATACTCAAGCTTTCTCTGGCCAGTTCATCAGAAGCGATACGCCATTATTTGTCGACCTTAAGACTTTCACAGTTATTTCTGCCAGGTGCTCCTCGAGTTATCCGATGTTTTTTGCTGGGCGACGAGCATTGGCAACCATAAGAGAGTCACAGTTACTCCTGCAAGTTGCTCTCCGTTTGAACACAGTAAAATCTTCAAGCTTTCTGGAGCCAGTTCAGCACAAGAGATACGCCATTATTTGTCGACCTTAAGACTTTCACAGTTATTTCTGCTAGGTGCTCCTCGAGTTTGCCGATTAATTCTGTCTGGTGACGAGGCATTTGGCTACCTTAAGAGAGTCGTAGTTACTCCTACCAATTGCTCCCCGTTTTACCATAGTCACATATTCAAGCTTTCTCTGACCAGTTCACCAGAAGTGATACGCTATTATTTGTCGAACTTAAGACTTTCACAGTTATTTCTGCCAGGTGCTCCTCGAATTTGCCCATGTATTTCGCCTGGTGACGAGTATTTGGCTACCTTAAGAGTGTCATAGTTATTCCTCCCTGTTGCTCCCTGTTTTATCACAGTCACGTCTTCAAGCATTCTCTGGACTGTTCACCAGGATTTATATCCATTATTAGTCGACCTTAAGACTTTCACAGTTACTCCTGCCAGGTGCCCCTCGAGTTTGCCGATTTATTCCGTTGGTGACGAGGCATTTGGCTACCTTAAGAGAGTCATAGTTACTCATACCAGTTGCTCCCCGTTTTACCATAGTCACATACTCAAGCTTTCTCTGGCCAGTTCATCAGAAGCGATACGCCATTATTTGTCGACCTTAAGACTTTCACAGTTACTCCTGCCAGGTGCCCCTCGACTTTGCCGATTTATTCCGTTGGTGACGATGCATTTGGCTACCTTAAGAGAGTCATAGTTACTCCTACCAATTGCTCCCCGTTTTACCATAGTCACATATTCAAGCTTTCTCTGGCCAGTTCACCAGAAGTGATACGCTATTATTTGTCGAACTTAAGACTTTCACAGTTATTTCTGCCAGGTGCTCCTCGAGTTATCCGATGTTTTTTGCTGGGCGACGAGCATTGGCAACCATAAGAGAGTCACAGTTACTCCTGCAAGTTGCTCTCCGTTTGAACACAGTAAAATCTTCAAGCTTTCTGGAGCCAGTTCAGCACAAGCGATACGCCATTATTTGTCGACCTTAAGACTTTCACAGTTATTTCTGCCAGGTGCTCCTCGAGTTATCCGATGTTTTTTGCTGGGCGACGAGCATTGGCAACCATAAGAGAGTCACAGTTACTCCTGCAAGTTGCTCTCCGTTTGAACACAGTAAAATCTTCAAGCTTTCTGGAGCCAGTTCAGCACAAGCGATACGCCATTATTTGTCGACCTTAAGACTTTCACAGTTATTTCTGCTAGGTGCTCCTCGAGTTTGCCGATTAATTCCGTCTGGTGACGAGGCATTTGGCTACCTTAAGAGAGTCGTAGTTACTCCTACCAATTGCTCCCCGTTTTACCATAGTCACATATTCAAGCTTTCTCTGACCAGTTCACCAGAAGTGATACGCTATTATTTGTCGAACTTAAGACTTTCACAGTTATTTCTGCCAGGTGCTCCTCGAATTTGCCCATGTATTTCGCCTGGTGACGAGTATTTGGCTACCTTAAGAGTGTCATAGTTATTCCTCCCTGTTGCTCCCTGTTTTATCACAGTCACGTCTTCAAGCATTCTCTGGACTGTTCACCAGGATTTATATCCATTATTAGTCGACCTTAAGACTTTCACAGTTACTCCTGCCAGGTGCCCCTCGAGTTTGCCGATTTATTCCGTTGTGACGAGGCATTTGGCTACCTTAAGAGAGTCATAGTTACTCATACCAGTTGCTCCCCGTTTTACCATAGTCACATACTCAAGCTTTCTCTGGCCAGTTCATCAGAAGCGATACGCCATTATTTGTCGACCTTAAGACTTTCACAGTTACTCCTGCCAGGTGCCCCTCGACTTTGCCGATTTATTCCGTTGTGACGATGCATTTGGCTACCTTAAGAGAGTCATAGTTACTCCTACCAATTGCTCCCCGTTTTACCATAGTCACATATTCAAGCTTTCTCTGGCCAGTTCACCAGAAGTGATACGCTATTATTTGTCGAACTTAAGACTTTCACAGTTATTTCTGCCAGGTGCTCCTCGAATTTGCCCATGTATTCCGCCTGGTGTCAAGTATTTGGCTACCTTAAGAGTGTCATAGTTACTCCTTCCTGTTGCTCCCTGTTTTATCACAGTCACGTCTTCAAGCTTTCTCTGGCCTGTTCACCAGGAGTTATATCCATTATTAGTCGACTTTAAGACTTTCGCAGTTACTCCTGTCAGGTGCCCCTCGAGTTTGCCGATTTATTCCGTTGGTGACGAGGCATTTGGCTACCTTAAGAGAGTCATGGTTACTCATACCAGTTGCTCCCCGTTTTACCATAGTCACATACTCAAGCTTTCTCTGGCCAGTTCATCAGAAGCGATACGCCATTATTTGTCGACCTTAAGACTTTCACAGTTATTTCTGCCAGGTGCTCCTCGAGTTATCCGATGTTTTTGCTGGGCGACGAGCATTGGCAACCATAAGAGAGTCACAGTTACTCCTGCAAGTTGCTCTCCGTTTGAACACAGTAAAATCTTCAAGCTTTCTGGAGCCAGTTCAGCACAAGAGATACGCCATTATTTGTCGACCTTAAGACTTTCACAGTTATTTCTGCTAGGTGCTCCTCGAGTTTGCCGATTAATTCTGTCTGGTGACGAGGCATTTGGCTACCTTAAGAGAGTCGTAGTTACTCCTACCAATTGCTCCCCGTTTTACCATAGTCACATATTCAAGCTTTCTCTGACCAGTTCACCAGAAGTGATACGCTATTATTTGTCGAACTTAAGACTTTCACAGTTATTTCTGCCAGGTGCTCCTCGAATTTGCCCATGTATTTCGCCTGGTGACGAGTATTTGGCTACCTTAAGAGTGTCATAGTTATTCCTCCCTGTTGCTCCCTGTTTTATCACAGTCACGTCTTCAAGCATTCTCTGGACTGTTCACCAGGATTTATATCCATTATTAGTCGACCTTAAGACTTTCACAGTTACTCCTGCCAGGTGCCCCTCGAGTTTGCCGATTTATTCCGTTGGTGACGAGGCATTTGGCTACCTTAAGAGAGTCATAGTTACTCATACCAGTTGCTCCCCGTTTTACCATAGTCACATACTCAAGCTTTCTCTGGCCAGTTCATCAGAAGCGATACGCCATTATTTGTCGACCTTAAGACTTTCACAGTTACTCCTGCCAGGTGCCCCTCGACTTTGCCGATTTATTCCGTTGGTGACGATGCATTTGGCTACCTTAAGAGAGTCATAGTTACTCCTACCAATTGCTCCCCGTTTTACCATAGTCACATATTCAAGCTTTCTCTGGCCAGTTCACCAGAAGTGATACGCTATTATTTGTCGAACTTAAGACTTTCACAGTTATTTCTGCCAGGTGCTCCTCGAATTTGCCCATGTATTCCGCCTGGTGTCGAGTATTTGGCTACCTTAAGAGTGTCATAGTTACTCCTTCCTGTTGCTCCCTGTTTTATCACAGTCACGTCTTCAAGCTTTCTCTGGCCTGTTCACCAGGAGTTATATCCATTATTAGTCGACTTTAAGACTTTCGCAGTTACTCCTGTCAGGTGCCCCTCGAGTTTGCCGATTTATTCCGTTGGTGACGAGGCATTTGGCTACCTTAAGAGAGTCATAGTTACTCATACCAGTTGCTCCCCGTTTTACCATAGTCACATACTCAAGCTTTCTCTGGCCAGTTCATCAGAAGCGATACGCCATTATTTGTCGACCTTAAGACTTTCACAGTTATTTCTGCCAGGTGCTCCTCGAGTTATCCGATGTTTTTTGCTGGGCGACGAGCATTGGCAACCATAAGAGAGTCACAGTTACTCCTGCAAGTTGCTCTCCGTTTGAACACAGTAAAATCTTCAAGCTTTCTGGAGCCAGTTCAGCACAAGCGATACGCCATTATTTGTCGACCTTAAGACTTTCACAGTTATTTCTGCTAGGTGCTCCTCGAGTTTGCCGATTAATTCCGTCTGGTGACGAGGCATTTGGCTACCTTAAGAGAGTCGTAGTTACTCCTACCAATTGCTCCCCGTTTTACCATAGTCACATATTCAAGCTTTCTCTGACCAGTTCACCAGAAGTGATACGCTATTATTTGTCGAACTTAAGACTTTCACAGTTATTTCTGCCAGGTGCTCCTCGAATTTGCCCATGTATTTCGCCTGGTGACGAGTATTTGGCTACCTTAAGAGTGTCATAGTTATTCCTCCCTGTTGCTCCCTGTTTTATCACAGTCACGTCTTCAAGCATTCTCTGGACTGTTCACCAGGATTTATATCCATTATTAGTCGACCTTAAGACTTTCACAGTTACTCCTGCCAGGTGCCCCTCGAGTTTGCCGATTTATTCCGTTGGTGACGAGGCATTTGGCTACCTTAAGAGAGTCATAGTTACTCATACCAGTTGCTCCCCGTTTTACCATAGTCACATACTCAAGCTTTCTCTGGCCAGTTCATCAGAAGCGATACGCCATTATTTGTCGACCTTAAGACTTTCACAGTTACTCCTGCCAGGTGCCCCTCGACTTTGCCGATTTATTCCGTTGGTGACGATGCATTTGGCTACCTTAAGAGAGTCATAGTTACTCCTACCAATTGCTCCACGTTTTACCATAGTCACATATTCAAGCTTTCTCTGGCCAGTTCACCAGAAGTGATACGCTATTATTTGTCGAACTTAAGACTTTCACAGTTATTTCTGCCAGGTGCTCCTCGAATTTGCCCATGTATTCCGCCTGGTGTCAAGTATTTGGCTACCTTAAGAGTGTCATAGTTACTCCTTCCTGTTGCTCCCTGTTTTATCACAGTCACGTCTTCAAGCTTTCTCTGGCCTGTTCACCAGGAGTTATATCCATTATTAGTCGACTTTAAGACTTTCGCAGTTACTCCTGTCAGGTGCCCCTCGAGTTTGCCGATTTATTCCGTTGGTGACGAGGCATTTGGCTACCTTAAGAGAGTCATAGTTACTCATACCAGTTGCTCCCCGTTTTACCATAGTCACATACTCAAGCTTTCTCTGGCCAGTTCATCAGAAGCGATACGCCATTATTTGTCGACCTTAAGACTTTCACAGTTATTTCTGCCAGGTGCTCCTCGAGTTATCCGATGTTTTTTGCTGGGCGACGAGCATTGGCAACCATAAGAGAGTCACAGTTACTCCTGCAAGTTGCTCTCCGTTTGAACACAGTAAAATCTTCAAGCTTTCTGGAGCCAGTTCATCAGAAGCGATACGCCATTATTTGTCGACCTTAAGACTTTCACAGTTATTTCTGCCAGGTGCTCCTCGAGTTATCCGATGTTTTTTGCTGGGCGACGAGCATTGGCAACCATAAGAGAGTCACAGTTACTCCTGCAAGTTGCTCTCCGTTTGAACACAGTAAAATCTTCAAGCTTTCTGGAGCCAGTTCAGCACAAGCGATACGCCATTATTTGTCGACCTTAAGACTTTCACAGTTATTTCTGCTAGGTGCTCCTCGAGTTTGCCGATTAATTCCGTCTGGTGACGAGGCATTTGGCTACCTTAAGAGAGTCGTAGTTACTCCTACCAATTGCTCCCCGTTTTACCATAGTCACATATTCAAGCTTTCTCTGACCAGTTCACCAGAAGTGATACGCTATTATTTGTCGAACTTAAGACTTTCACAGTTATTTCTGCCAGGTGCTCCTCGAATTTGCCCATGTATTTCGCCTGGTGACGAGTATTTGGCTACCTTAAGAGTGTCATAGTTATTCCTCCCTGTTGCTCCCTGTTTTATCACAGTCACGTCTTCAAGCATTCTCTGGACTGTTCACCAGGATTTATATCCATTATTAGTCGACCTTAAGACTTTCACAGTTACTCCTGCCAGGTGCCCCTCGAGTTTGCCGATTTATTCCGTTGGTGACGAGGCATTTGGCTACCTTAAGAGAGTCATAGTTACTCATACCAGTTGCTCCCCGTTTTACCATAGTCACATACTCAAGCTTTCTCTGGCCAGTTCATCAGAAGCGATACGCCATTATTTGTCGACCTTAAGACTTTCACAGTTACTCCTGCCAGGTGCCCCTCGACTTTGCCGATTTATTCCGTTGGTGACGATGCATTTGGCTACCTTAAGAGAGTCATAGTTACTCCTACCAATTGCTCCACGTTTTACCATAGTCACATATTCAAGCTTTCTCTGGCCAGTTCACCAGAAGTGATACGCTATTATTTGTCGAACTTAAGACTTTCACAGTTATTTCTGCCAGGTGCTCCTCGAATTTGCCCATGTATTCCGCCTGGTGTCAAGTATTTGGCTACCTTAAGAGTGTCATAGTTACTCCTTCCTGTTGCTCCCTGTTTTATCACAGTCACGTCTTCAAGCTTTCTCTGGCCTGTTCACCAGGAGTTATATCCATTATTAGTCGACTTTAAGACTTTCGCAGTTACTCCTGTCAGGTGCCCCTCGAGTTTGCCGATTTATTCCGTTGGTGACGAGGCATTTGGCTACCTTAAGAGAGTCATAGTTACTCATACCAGTTGCTCCCCGTTTTACCATAGTCACATACTCAAGCTTTCTCTGGCCAGTTCATCAGAAGCGATACGCCATTATTTGTCGACCTTAAGACTTTCACAGTTATTTCTGCCAGGTGCTCCTCGAGTTATCCGATGTTTTTTGCTGGGCGACGAGCATTGGCAACCATAAGAGAGTCACAGTTACTCCTGCAAGTTGCTCTCCGTTTGAACACAGTAAAATCTTCAAGCTTTCTGGAGCCAGTTCATCAGAAGCGATACGCCATTATTTGTCGACCTTAAGACTTTCACAGTTATTTCTGCCAGGTGCTCCTCGAGTTATCCGATGTTTTTTGCTGGGCGACGAGCATTGGCAACCATAAGAGAGTCACAGTTACTCCTGCAAGTTGCTCTCCGTTTGAACACAGTAAAATCTTCAAGCTTTCTGGAGCCAGTTCAGCACAAGCGATACGCCATTATTTGTCGACCTTAAGACTTTCACAGTTATTTCTGCTAGGTGCTCCTCGAGTTTGCCGATTAATTCCGTCTGGTGACGAGGCATTTGGCTACCTTAAGAGAGTCGTAGTTACTCCTACCAATTGCTCCCCGTTTTACCATAGTCACATATTCAAGCTTTCTCTGACCAGTTCACCAGAAGTGATACGCTATTATTTGTCGAACTTAAGACTTTCACAGTTATTTCTGCCAGGTGCTCCTCGAATTTGCCCATGTATTTCGCCTGGTGACGAGTATTTGGCTACCTTAAGAGTGTCATAGTTATTCCTCCCTGTTGCTCCCTGTTTTATCACAGTCACGTCTTCAAGCATTCTCTGGACTGTTCACCAGGATTTATATCCATTATTAGTCGACCTTAAGACTTTCACAGTTACTCCTGCCAGGTGCCCCTCGAGTTTGCCGATTTATTCCGTTGGTGACGAGGCATTTGGCCACCTTAAGAGAGTCATAGTTACTCATACCAGTTGCTCCCCGTTTTACCATAGTCACATACTCAAGCTTTCTCTGGCCAGTTCACCAGAAGTGATACGCTATTATTTGTCGAACTTAAGACTTTCACAGTTATTTCTGCCAGGTGCTCCTCGAATTTGCCCATGTATTCCGCCTGGTGTCAAGTATTTGGCTACCTTAAGAGTGTCATAGTTACTCCTTCCTGTTGCTCCCTGTTTTATCACAGTCACGTCTTCAAGCTTTCTCTGGCCTGTTCACCAGGAGTTATATCCATTATTAGTCGACTTTAAGACTTTCGCAGTTACTCCTGTCAGGTGCCCCTCGAGTTTGCCGATTTATTCCGTTGGTGACGAGGCATTTGGCTACCTTAAGAGAGTCATAGTTACTCATACCAGTTGCTCCCCGTTTTACCATAGTCACATACTCAAGCTTTCTCTGGCCAGTTCATCAGAAGCGATACGCCATTATTTGTCGACCTTAAGACTTTCACAGTTATTTCTGCCAGGTGCTCCTCGAGTTATCCGATGTTTTTTGCTGGGCGACGAGCATTGGCAACCATAAGAGAGTCACAGTTACTCCTGCAAGTTGCTCTCCGTTTGAACACAGTAAAATCTTCAAGCTTTCTGGAGCCAGTTCAGCACAAGCGATACGCCTTTATTTGTCGACCTTAAGACTTTCACAGTTATTTCTGCTAGGTGCTCCTCGAGTTTGCCGATTAATTCCGTCTGGTGACGAGGCATTTGGCTACCTTAAGAGAGTCGTAGTTACTCCTACCAATTGCTCCCCGTTTTACCATAGTCACATATTCAAGCTTTCTCTGACCAGTTCACCAGAAGTGATACGCTATTATTTGTCGAACTTAAGACTTTCACAGTTATTTCTGCCAGGTGCTCCTCGAATTTGCCCATGTATTTCGCCTGGTGACGAGTATTTGGCTACCTTAAGAGTGTCATAGTTACTCCTCCCTGTTGCTCCCTGTTTTATCACAGTCACGTCTTCAAGCATTCTCTGGCCTGTTCACCAGGATTTATATCCATTATTAGTCGACCTTAAGACTTTCACAGTTACTCCTGCCAGGTGCCCCTCGAGTTTGCCGATTTATTCCGTTGGTGACGAGGCATTTGGCTACCTTAAGAGAGTCATAGTTACTCATACCAGTTGCTCCCCGTTTTACCATAGTCACATACTCAAGCTTTCTCTGGCCAGTTCATCAGAAGCGATACGCCATTATTTGTCGACCTTAAGACTTTCACAGTTATTTCTGCCAGGTGCTCCTCGAGTTATCCGATGTTTTTTGCTGGGCGACGAGCATTGGCAACCATAAGAGAGTCACAGTTACTCCTGCAAGTTGCTCTCCGTTTTAACACAGTAAAATCTTCAAGCTTTCTGGAGCCAGTTCAGCACAAGCGATACGCCATTATTTGTCGACCTTAAGACTTTCACAGGTATTTCTGCCAGGTGCTCCTCGAGTTTTCCGATGTTATTGGCTGGGCGACGAGCATTGGCAACCTTAAGAGAGTCACAGTTTCTCCTGCAAGTTGCTCCCCGTTTTAACACAGTAAAATCTTCAAGCTTTCTCGGGACAGTTCGGCACAAGCGATACGCCTTTATTTGTTGACCTTAAGACTTTCACAGTTATTTCTGCTAAATGCTCCTCGAGTTTGCCGATTTATTCCGTTGGTGACGTTGCATTTGGCTACCTTAAGAGAGTCGTAGTTACTCCTACCAATTGCTCCCCGTTTTACCATAGTCAAGACTTTCACAGTTATTTCTGCCAGATGCTCCTCGAATTTGCCCATGTATTTCGCCTGGTGACGAGTATTTGGCTACCTTAAGAGTGTCATAGTTACTCCTTCCTGTTGCTCCCTGTTTTATCACAGTCACGTCTTCAAGCTTCCTCTGTCCTGTTCACCAGGAGTTATATCCATTATTAGTCGACCTTAAGACTTTCACAGTTACTCCTGCCAGGTGCCCCTCGAGTTTGCCGATTTATTCCGTTGGTGACGAGGCATTTGGCTACTTTATGAGAGTCATAGTTTTTCATACCAGTTGCTCCCCGTTTTACCATAGTCACATACTTAAGCTTTCTCTGGCCAGTTCATCAGAAGCGATACGCCATTATTTGTCGACCTTAAGACTTTCACAGTTATTTCTGCCAGGTGCTCCTCGAGTTATCCGATGTTTTTTGCTGGGCGACGAGCATTGGCAACCATAAGAGAGTCACAGTTACTCCTGCAAGTTGCTCTCCGTTTGAACACAGTAAAATCTTCAAGCTTTCTGGAGCCAGTTCATCAGAAGCGATACGCCATTATTTGTCGACCTTAAGACTTTCACAGTTATTTCTGCCAGGTGCTCCTCGAGTTATCCGATGTTTTTTGCTGGGCGACGAGCATTGGCAACCATAAGAGAGTCACAGTTACTCCTGCAAGTTGCTCTCCGTTTGAACACAGTAAAATCTTCAAGCTTTCTGGAGCCAGTTCAGCACAAGCGATACGCCATTATTTGTCGACCTTAAGACTTTCACAGTTATTTCTGCTAGGTGCTCCTCGAGTTTGCCGATTAATTCCGTCTGGTGACGAGGCATTTGGCTACCTTAAGAGAGTCGTAGTTACTCCTACCAATTGCTCCCCGTTTTACCATAGTCACATATTCAAGCTTTCTCTGACCAGTTCACCAGAAGTGATACGCTATTATTTGTCGAACTTAAGACTTTCACAGTTATTTCTGCCAGGTGCTCCTCGAATTTGCCCATGTATTTCGCCTGGTGACGAGTATTTGGCTACCTTAAGAGTGTCATAGTTATTCCTCCCTGTTGCTCCCTGTTTTATCACAGTCACGTCTTCAAGCATTCTCTGGACTGTTCACCAGGATTTATATCCATTATTAGTCGACCTTAAGACTTTCACAGTTACTCCTGCCAGGTGCCCCTCGAGTTTGCCGATTTATTCCGTTGGTGACGAGGCATTTGGCTACCTTAAGAGAGTCATAGTTACTCATACCAGTTGCTCCCCGTTTTACCATAGTCACATACTCAAGCTTTCTCTGGCCAGTTCACCAGAAGTGATACGCTATTATTTGTCGAACTTAAGACTTTCACAGTTATTTCTGCCAGGTGCTCCTCGAATTTGCCCATGTATTCCGCCTGGTGTCAAGTATTTGGCTACCTTAAGAGTGTCATAGTTACTCCTTCCTGTTGCTCCCTGTTTTATCACAGTCACGTCTTCAAGCTTTCTCTGGCCTGTTCACCAGGAGTTATATCCATTATTAGTCGACTTTAAGACTTTCGCAGTTACTCCTGTCAGGTGCCCCTCGAGTTTGCCGATTTATTCCGTTGGTGACGAGGCATTTGGCTACCTTAAGAGAGTCATAGTTACTCATACCAGTTGCTCCCCGTTTTACCATAGTCACATACTCAAGCTTTCTCTGGCCAGTTCATCAGAAGCGATACGCCATTATTTGTCGACCTTAAGACTTTCACAGTTATTTCTGCCAGGTGCTCCTCGAGTTATCCGATGTTTTTTGCTGGGCGACGAGCATTGGCAACCATAAGAGAGTCACAGTTACTCCTGCAAGTTGCTCTCCGTTTGAACACAGTAAAATCTTCAAGCTTTCTGGAGCCAGTTCAGCACAAGCGATACGCCTTTATTTGTCGACCTTAAGACTTTCACAGTTATTTCTGCTAGGTGCTCCTCGAGTTTGCCGATTAATTCCGTCTGGTGACGAGGCATTTGGCTACCTTAAGAGAGTCGTAGTTACTCCTACCAATTGCTCCCCGTTTTACCATAGTCACATATTCAAGCTTTCTCTGACCAGTTCACCAGAAGTGATACGCTATTATTTGTCGAACTTAAGACTTTCACAGTTATTTCTGCCAGGTGCTCCTCGAATTTGCCCATGTATTTCGCCTGGTGACGAGTATTTGGCTACCTTAAGAGTGTCATAGTTACTCCTCCCTGTTGCTCCCTGTTTTATCACAGTCACGTCTTCAAGCATTCTCTGGCCTGTTCACCAGGATTTATATCCATTATTAGTCGACCTTAAGACTTTCACAGTTACTCCTGCCAGGTGCCCCTCGAGTTTGCCGATTTATTCCGTTGGTGACGAGGCATTTGGCTACCTTAAGAGAGTCATAGTTACTCATACCAGTTGCTCCCCGTTTTACCATAGTCACATACTCAAGCTTTCTCTGGCCAGTTCATCAGAAGCGATACGCCATTATTTGTCGACCTTAAGACTTTCACAGTTATTTCTGCCAGGTGCTCCTCGAGTTATCCGATGTTTTTTGCTGGGCGACGAGCATTGGCAACCATAAGAGAGTCACAGTTACTCCTGCAAGTTGCTCTCCGTTTTAACACAGTAAAATCTTCAAGCTTTCTGGAGCCAGTTCAGCACAAGCGATACGCCATTATTTGTCGACCTTAAGACTTTCACAGGTATTTCTGCCAGGTGCTCCTCGAGTTTTCCGATGTTATTGGCTGGGCGACGAGCATTGGCAACCTTAAGAGAGTCACAGTTTCTCCTGCAAGTTGCTCCCCGTTTTAACACAGTAAAATCTTCAAGCTTTCTCGGGACAGTTCGGCACAAGCGATACGCCTTTATTTGTTGACCTTAAGACTTTCACAGTTATTTCTGCTAAATGCTCCTCGAGTTTGCCGATTTATTCCGTTGGTGACGTTGCATTTGGCTACCTTAAGAGAGTCGTAGTTACTCCTACCAATTGCTCCCCGTTTTACCATAGTCAAGACTTTCACAGTTATTTCTGCCAGATGCTCCTCGAATTTGCCCATGTATTTCGCCTGGTGACGAGTATTTGGCTACCTTAAGAGTGTCATAGTTACTCCTTCCTGTTGCTCCCTGTTTTATCACAGTCACGTCTTCAAGCTTCCTCTGTCCTGTTCACCAGGAGTTATATCCATTATTAGTCGACCTTAAGACTTTCACAGTTACTCCTGCCAGGTGCCCCTCGAGTTTGCCGATTTATTCCGTTGGTGACGAGGCATTTGGCTACTTTATGAGAGTCATAGTTTTTCATACCAGTTGCTCCCCGTTTTACCATAGTCACATACTTAAGCTTTCTCTGGCCAGTTCATCAGAAGCGATACGCCATTATTTGTCGACCTTAAGACTTTCACAGTTACTCCTGCCAGGTACCCCTCGACTTTGCCGATTTATTCCGTTGGTGACGATGCATTTGGCTACCTTAAGATAGTCATAGTTACTCCTACCAATTGCTCCCCGTTTTACCATAGTCACATATTCAAGCTTTCTCTGGCCAGTTCACCAGAAGTGATACGCTATTATTTGTCGAACTTAAGACTTTCACAGTTATTTCTGCCAGGTGCTCCTCGAATTTGCCCATGTATTCCGCCTGGTGTCGAGTATTTGGCTACCTTAAGAGTGTCATAGTTACTCCTTCCTGTTGCTCCCTGTTTTATCACAGTCACGTCCTCAAGCTTTCTCTGGCCTGTTCACCAGGAGTTATATCCATTATTAGTCGACTTTAAGACTTTCGCAGTTACTCCTGTCAGGTGCCCCTCGAGTTTGCCGATTTATTCCGTTGGTGACGAGGCATTTGGCTACCTTAAGAGAGTCATAGTTACTCATACCAGTTGCTCCCCGTTTTACCATAGTCACATACTCAAGCTTTCTCTGGCCAGTTCATCAGAAGCGATACGCCATTATTTGTCGACCTTAAGACTTTCACAGTTATTTCTGCCAGGTGCTCCTCGAGTTATCCGATGTTTTTTGCTGGGCGACGAGCATTGGCAACCATAAGAGAGTCACAGTTACTCCTGCAAGTTGCTCTCCGTTTGAACACAGTAAAATCTTCAAGCTTTCTGGAGCCAGTTCAGCACAAGCGATACGCCATTATTTGTCGACCTTAAGACTTTCACAGTTATTTCTGCTAGGTGCTCCTCGAGTTTGCCGATTAATTCCGTCTGGTGACGAGGCATTTGGCTACCTTAAGAGAGTCGTAGTTACTCCTACCAATTGCTCCCCGTTTTACCATAGTCACATATTCAAGCTTTCTCTGACCAGTTCACCAGAAGTGATACGCTATTATTTGTCGAACTTAAGACTTTCACAGTTATTTCTGCCAGGTGCTCCTCGAATTTGCCCATGTATTTCGCCTGGTGACGAGTATTTGGCTACCTTAAGAGTGTCATAGTTATTCCTCCCTGTTGCTCCCTGTTTTATCACAGTCACGTCTTCAAGCATTCTCTGGACTGTTCACCAGGATTTATATCCATTATTAGTCGACCTTAAGACTTTCACAGTTACTCCTGCCAGGTGCCCCTCGAGTTTGCCGATTTATTCCGTTGGTGACGAGGCATTTGGCTACCTTAAGAGAGTCATAGTTACTCATACCAGTTGCTCCCCGTTTTACCATAGTCACATACTCAAGCTTTCTCTGGCCAGTTCATCAGAAGCGATACGCCATTATTTGTCGACCTTAAGACTTTCACAGTTACTCCTGCCAGGTGCCCCTCGACTTTGCCGATTTATTCCGTTGGTGACGATGCATTTGGCTACCTTAAGAGAGTCATAGTTACTCCTACCAATTGCTCCACGTTTTACCATAGTCACATATTCAAGCTTTCTCTGGCCAGTTCACCAGAAGTGATACGCTATTATTTGTCGAACTTAAGACTTTCACAGTTATTTCTGCCAGGTGCTCCTCGAATTTGCCCATGAATTCCGCCTGGTGTCAAGTATTTGGCTACCTTAAGAGTGTCATAGTTACTCCTTCCTGTTGCTCCCTGTTTTATCACAGTCACGTCTTCAAGCTTTCTCTGGCCTGTTCACCAGGAGTTATATCCATTATTAGTCGACTTTAAGACTTTCGCAGTTACTCCTGTCAGGTGCCCCTCGAGTTTGCCGATTTATTCCGTTGGTGACGAGGCATTTGGCTACCTTAAGAGAGTCATAGTTACTCATACCAGTTGCTCCCCGTTTTACCATAGTCACATACTCAAGCTTTCTCTGGCCAGTTCATCAGAAGCGATACGCCATTATTTGTCGACCTTAAGACTTTCACAGTTATTTCTGCCAGGTGCTCCTCGAGTTATCCGATGTTTTTTGCTGGGCGACGAGCATTGGCAACCATAAGAGAGTCACAGTTACTCCTGCAAGTTGCTCTCCGTTTGAACACAGTAAAATCTTCAAGCTTTCTGGAGCCAGTTCAGCACAAGCGATACGCCTTTATTTGTCGACCTTAAGACTTTCACAGTTATTTCTGCTAGGTGCTCCTCGAGTTTGCCGATTAATTCCGTCTGGTGACGAGGCATTTGGCTACCTTAAGAGAGTCGTAGTTACTCCTACCAATTGCTCCCCGTTTTACCATAGTCACATATTCAAGCTTTCTCTGACCAGTTCACCAGAAGTGATACGCTATTATTTGTCGAACTTAAGACTTTCACAGTTATTTCTGCCAGGTGCTCCTCGAATTTGCCCATGTATTTCGCCTGGTGACGAGTATTTGGCTACCTTAAGAGTGTCATAGTTACTCCTCCCTGTTGCTCCCTGTTTTATCACAGTCACGTCTTCAAGCATTCTCTGGCCTGTTCACCAGGATTTATATCCATTATTAGTCGACCTTAAGACTTTCACAGTTACTCCTGCCAGGTGCCCCTCGAGTTTGCCGATTTATTCCGTTGGTGACGAGGCATTTGGCTACCTTAAGAGAGTCATAGTTACTCATACCAGTTGCTCCCCGTTTTACCATAGTCACATACTCAAGCTTTCTCTGGCTGTTCATCAGAAGCGATACGCCATTATTTGTCGACCTTAAGACTTTCACAGTTATTTCTGCCAGGTGCTCCTCGAGTTATCCGATGTTTTTTGCTGGGCGACGAGCATTGGCAACCATAAGAGAGTCACAGTTACTCCTGCAAGTTGCTCTCCGTTTTAACACAGTAAAATCTTCAAGCTTTCTGGAGCCAGTTCAGCACAAGCGATACGCCATTATTTGTCGACCTTAAGACTTTCACAGGTATTTCTGCCAGGTGCTCCTCGAGTTTTCCGATGTTATTGGCTGGGCGACGAGCATTGGCAACCTTAAGAGAGTCACAGTTTCTCCTGCAAGTTGCTCCCCGTTTTAACACAGTAAAATCTTCAAGCTTTCTCGGGACAGTTCGGCACAGTTCACCAGAAGTGATACGCTATTATTTGTCGAACTTAAGACTTTCACAGTTATTTCTGCCAGGTGCTCCTCGAATTTGCCCATGTATTTCGCCTGGTGACGAGTATTTGGCTACCTTAAGAGTGTCATAGTTATTCCTCCCTGTTGCTCCCTGTTTTATCACAGTCACGTCTTCAAGCATTCTCTGGACTGTTCACCAGGATTTATATCCATTATTAGTCGACCTTAAGACTTTCACAGTTACTCCTGCCAGGTGCCCCTCGAGTTTGCCGATTTATTCCGTTGGTGACGAGGCATTTGGCTACCTTAAGAGAGTCATAGTTACTCATACCAGTTGCTCCCCGTTTTACCATAGTCACATACTCAAGCTTTCTCTGGCCAGTTCATCAGAAGCGATACGCCATTATTTGTCGACCTTAAGACTTTCACAGTTACTCCTGCCAGGTGCCCCTCGACTTTGCCGATTTATTCCGTTGGTGACGATGCATTTGGCTACCTTAAGAGAGTCATAGTTACTCCTACCAATTGCTCCACGTTTTACCATAGTCACATATTCAAGCTTTCTCTGGCCAGTTCACCAGAAGTGATACGCTATTATTTGTCGAACTTAAGACTTTCACAGTTATTTCTGCCAGGTGCTCCTCGAATTTGCCCATGAATTCCGCCTGGTGTCAAGTATTTGGCTACCTTAAGAGTGTCATAGTTACTCCTTCCTGTTGCTCCCTGTTTTATCACAGTCACGTCTTCAAGCTTTCTCTGGCCTGTTCACCAGGAGTTATATCCATTATTAGTCGACTTTAAGACTTTCGCAGTTACTCCTGTCAGGTGCCCCTCGAGTTTGCCGATTTATTCCGTTGGTGACGAGGCATTTGGCTACCTTAAGAGACTCATAGTTACTCATACCAGTTGCTCCCCGTTTTACCATAGTCACATACTCAAGCTTTCTCTGGCCAGTTCATCAGAAGCGATACGCCATTATTTGTCGACCTTAAGACTTTCACAGTTATTTCTGCCAGGTGCTCCTCGAGTTATCCGATGTTTTTTGCTGGGCGACGAGCATTGGCAACCATAAGAGAGTCACAGTTACTCCTGCAAGTTGCTCTCCGTTTGAACACAGTAAAATCTTCAAGCTTTCTGGAGCCAGTTCAGCACAAGCGATACGCCTTTATTTGTCGACCTTAAGACTTTCACAGTTATTTCTGCTAGGTGCTCCTCGAGTTTGCCGATTAATTCCGTCTGGTGACGAGGCATTTGGCTACCTTAAGAGAGTCGTAGTTACTCCTACCAATTGCTCCCCGTTTTACCATAGTCACATATTCAAGCTTTCTCTGACCAGTTCACCAGAAGTGATACGCTATTATTTGTCGAACTTAAGACTTTCACAGTTATTTCTGCCAGGTGCTCCTCGAATTTGCCCATGTATTTCGCCTGGTGACGAGTATTTGGCTACCTTAAGAGTGTCATAGTTACTCCTCCCTGTTGCTCCCTGTTTTATCACAGTCACGTCTTCAAGCATTCTCTGGCCTGTTCACCAGGATTTATATCCATTATTAGTCGACCTTAAGACTTTCACAGTTACTCCTGCCAGGTGCCCCTCGAGTTTGCCGATTTATTCCGTTGGTGACGAGGCATTTGGCTACCTTAAGAGAGTCATAGTTACTCATACCAGTTGCTCCCCGTTTTACCATAGTCACATACTCAAGCTTTCTCTGGCTGTTCATCAGAAGCGATACGCCATTATTTGTCGACCTTAAGACTTTCACAGTTATTTCTGCCAGGTGCTCCTCGAGTTATCCGATGTTTTTTGCTGGGCGACGAGCATTGGCAACCATAAGAGAGTCACAGTTACTCCTGCAAGTTGCTCTCCGTTTTAACACAGTAAAATCTTCAAGCTTTCTGGAGCCAGTTCAGCACAAGCGATACGCCATTATTTGTCGACCTTAAGACTTTCACAGGTATTTCTGCCAGGTGCTCCTCGAGTTTTCCGATGTTATTGGCTGGGCGACGAGCATTGGCAACCTTAAGAGAGTCACAGTTTCTCCTGCAAGTTGCTCCCCGTTTTAACACAGTAAAATCTTCAAGCTTTCTCGGGACAGTTCGGCACAAGCGATACGCCTTTATTTGTTGACCTTAAGACTTTCACAGTTATTTCTGCTAAATGCTCCTCGAGTTTGCCGATTTATTCCGTTGGTGACGTTGCATTTGGCTACCTTAAGAGAGTCATAGTTACTCCTACCAATTGCTCCCCGTTTTACCATAGTCAAGACTTTCACAGTTATTTCTGCCAGATGCTCCTCGAATTTGCCCATGTATTTCGCCTGGTGACGAGTATTTGGCTACCTTAAGAGTGTCATAGTTACTCCTTCCTGTTGCTCCCTGTTTTATCACAGTCACGTCTTCAAGCTTCCTCTGTCCTGTTCACCAGGAGTTATATCCATTATTAGTCGACCTTAAGACTTTCACAGTTACTCCTGCCAGGTGCCCCTCGAGTTTGCCGATTTATTCCGTTGGTGACGAGGCATTTGGCTACTTTATGAGAGTCATAGTTTTTCATACCAGTTGCTCCCCGTTTTACCATAGTCACATACTTAAGCTTTCTCTGGCCAGTTCATCAGAAGCGATACGCCATTATTTGTCGACCTTAAGACTTTCACAGTTACTCCTGCCAGGTACCCCTCGACTTTGCCGATTTATTCCGTTGGTGACGATGCATTTGGCTACCTTAAGATAGTCATAGTTACTCCTACCAATTGCTCCCCGTTTTACCATAGTCACATATTCAAGCTTTCTCTGGCCAGTTCACCAGAAGTGATACGCTATTATTTGTCGAACTTAAGACTTTCACAGTTATTTCTGCCAGGTGCTCCTCGAATTTGCCCATGAATTCCGCCTGGTGTCAAGTATTTGGCTACCTTAAGAGTGTCATAGTTACTCCTTCCTGTTGCTCCCTGTTTTATCACAGTCACGTCTTCAAGCTTTCTCTGGCCTGTTCACCAGGAGTTATATCCATTATTAGTCGACTTTAAGACTTTCGCAGTTACTCCTGTCAGGTGCCCCTCGAGTTTGCCGATTTATTCCGTTGGTGACGAGGCATTTGGCTACCTTAAGAGACTCATAGTTACTCATACCAGTTGCTCCCCGTTTTACCATAGTCACATACTCAAGCTTTCTCTGGCCAGTTCATCAGAAGCGATACGCCATTATTTGTCGACCTTAAGACTTTCACAGTTATTTCTGCCAGGTGCTCCTCGAGTTATCCGATGTTTTTTGCTGGGCGACGAGCATTGGCAACCATAAGAGAGTCACAGTTACTCCTGCAAGTTGCTCTCCGTTTGAACACAGTAAAATCTTCAAGCTTTCTGGAGCCAGTTCAGCACAAGCGATACGCCTTTATTTGTCGACCTTAAGACTTTCACAGTTATTTCTGCTAGGTGCTCCTCGAGTTTGCCGATTAATTCCGTCTGGTGACGAGGCATTTGGCTACCTTAAGAGAGTCGTAGTTACTCCTACCAATTGCTCCCCGTTTTACCATAGTCACATATTCAAGCTTTCTCTGACCAGTTCACCAGAAGTGATACGCTATTATTTGTCGAACTTAAGACTTTCACAGTTATTTCTGCCAGGTGCTCCTCGAATTTGCCCATGTATTTCGCCTGGTGACGAGTATTTGGCTACCTTAAGAGTGTCATAGTTACTCCTCCCTGTTGCTCCCTGTTTTATCACAGTCACGTCTTCAAGCATTCTCTGGCCTGTTCACCAGGATTTATATCCATTATTAGTCGACCTTAAGACTTTCACAGTTACTCCTGCCAGGTGCCCCTCGAGTTTGCCGATTTATTCCGTTGGTGACGAGGCATTTGGCTACCTTAAGAGAGTCATAGTTACTCATACCAGTTGCTCCCCGTTTTACCATAGTCACATACTCAAGCTTTCTCTGGCTGTTCATCAGAAGCGATACGCCATTATTTGTCGACCTTAAGACTTTCACAGTTATTTCTGCCAGGTGCTCCTCGAGTTATCCGATGTTTTTTGCTGGGCGACGAGCATTGGCAACCATAAGAGAGTCACAGTTACTCCTGCAAGTTGCTCTCCGTTTTAACACAGTAAAATCTTCAAGCTTTCTGGAGCCAGTTCAGCACAAGCGATACGCCATTATTTGTCGACCTTAAGACTTTCACAGGTATTTCTGCCAGGTGCTCCTCGAGTTTTCCGATGTTATTGGCTGGGCGACGAGCATTGGCAACCTTAAGAGAGTCACAGTTTCTCCTGCAAGTTGCTCCCCGTTTTAACACAGTAAAATCTTCAAGCTTTCTCGGGACAGTTCGGCACAAGCGATACGCCTTTATTTGTTGACCTTAAGACTTTCACAGTTATTTCTGCTAAATGCTCCTCGAGTTTGCCGATTTATTCCGTTGGTGACGTTGCATTTGGCTACCTTAAGAGAGTCATAGTTACTCCTACCAATTGCTCCCCGTTTTACCATAGTCAAGACTTTCACAGTTATTTCTGCCAGATGCTCCTCGAATTTGCCCATGTATTTCGCCTGGTGACGAGTATTTGGCTACCTTAAGAGTGTCATAGTTACTCCTTCCTGTTGCTCCCTGTTTTATCACAGTCACGTCTTCAAGCTTCCTCTGTCCTGTTCACCAGGAGTTATATCCATTATTAGTCGACCTTAAGACTTTCACAGTTACTCCTGCCAGGTGCCCCTCGAGTTTGCCGATTTATTCCGTTGGTGACGAGGCATTTGGCTACTTTATGAGAGTCATAGTTTTTCATACCAGTTGCTCCCCGTTTTACCATAGTCACATACTTAAGCTTTCTCTGGCCAGTTCATCAGAAGCGATACGCCATTATTTGTCGACCTTAAGACTTTCACAGTTACTCCTGCCAGGTACCCCTCGACTTTGCCGATTTATTCCGTTGGTGACGATGCATTTGGCTACCTTAAGATAGTCATAGTTACTCCTACCAATTGCTCCCCGTTTTACCATAGTCACATATTCAAGCTTTCTCTGGCCAGTTCACCAGAAGTGATACGCTATTATTTGTCGAACTTAAGACTTTCACAGTTATTTCTGCCAGGTGCTCCTCGAATTTGCCCATGAATTCCGCCTGGTGTCAAGTATTTGGCTACCTTAAGAGTGTCATAGTTACTCCTTCCTGTTGCTCCCTGTTTTATCACAGTCACGTCTTCAAGCTTTCTCTGGCCTGTTCACCAGGAGTTATATCCATTATTAGTCGACTTTAAGACTTTCGCAGTTACTCCTGTCAGGTGCCCCTCGAGTTTGCCGATTTATTCCGTTGGTGACGAGGCATTTGGCTACCTTAAGAGACTCATAGTTACTCATACCAGTTGCTCCCCGTTTTACCATAGTCACATACTCAAGCTTTCTCTGGCCAGTTCATCAGAAGCGATACGCCATTATTTGTCGACCTTAAGACTTTCACAGTTATTTCTGCCAGGTGCTCCTCGAGTTATCCGATGTTTTTTGCTGGGCGACGAGCATTGGCAACCATAAGAGAGTCACAGTTACTCCTGCAAGTTGCTCTCCGTTTGAACACAGTAAAATCTTCAAGCTTTCTGGAGCCAGTTCAGCACAAGCGATACGCCTTTATTTGTCGACCTTAAGACTTTCACAGTTATTTCTGCTAGGTGCTCCTCGAGTTTGCCGATTAATTCCGTCTGGTGACGAGGCATTTGGCTACCTTAAGAGAGTCGTAGTTACTCCTACCAATTGCTCCCCGTTTTACCATAGTCACATATTCAAGCTTTCTCTGACCAGTTCACCAGAAGTGATACGCTATTATTTGTCGAACTTAAGACTTTCACAGTTATTTCTGCCAGGTGCTCCTCGAATTTGCCCATGTATTTCGCCTGGTGACGAGTATTTGGCTACCTTAAGAGTGTCATAGTTACTCCTCCCTGTTGCTCCCTGTTTTATCACAGTCACGTCTTCAAGCATTCTCTGGCCTGTTCACCAGGATTTATATCCATTATTAGTCGACCTTAAGACTTTCACAGTTACTCCTGCCAGGTGCCCCTCGAGTTTGCCGATTTATTCCGTTGGTGACGAGGCATTTGGCTACCTTAAGAGAGTCATAGTTACTCATACCAGTTGCTCCCCGTTTTACCATAGTCACATACTCAAGCTTTCTCTGGCTGTTCATCAGAAGCGATACGCCATTATTTGTCGACCTTAAGACTTTCACAGTTATTTCTGCCAGGTGCTCCTCGAGTTATCCGATGTTTTTTGCTGGGCGACGAGCATTGGCAACCATAAGAGAGTCACAGTTACTCCTGCAAGTTGCTCTCCGTTTTAACACAGTAAAATCTTCAAGCTTTCTGGAGCCAGTTCAGCACAAGCGATACGCCATTATTTGTCGACCTTAAGACTTTCACAGGTATTTCTGCCAGGTGCTCCTCGAGTTTTCCGATGTTATTGGCTGGGCGACGAGCATTGGCAACTTTAAGAGAGTCACAGTTTCTCCTGCAAGTTGCTCCCCGTTTTAACACAGTAAAATCTTCAAGCTTTCTCGGGACAGTTCGGCACAAGCGATACGCCTTTATTTGTTGACCTTAAGACTTTCACAGTTATTTCTGCTAAATGCTCCTCGAGTTTGCCGATTTATTCCGTTGGTGACGTTGCATTTGGCTACCTTAAGAGAGTCATAGTTACTCCTACCAATTGCTCCCCGTTTTACCATAGTCAAGACTTTCACAGTTATTTCTGCCAGATGCTCCTCGAATTTGCCCATGTATTTCGCCTGGTGACGAGTATTTGGCTACCTTAAGAGTGTCATAGTTACTCCTTCCTGTTGCTCCCTGTTTTATCACAGTCACGTCTTCAAGCTTCCTCTGTCCTGTTCACCAGGAGTTATATCCATTATTAGTCGACCTTAAGACTTTCACAGTTACTCCTGCCAGGTGCCCCTCGAGTTTGCCGATTTATTCCGTTGGTGACGAGGCATTTGGCTACTTTATGAGAGTCATAGTTTTTCATACCAGTTGCTCCCCGTTTTACCATAGTCACATACTTAAGCTTTCTCTGGCCAGTTCATCAGAAGCGATACGCCATTATTTGTCGACCTTAAGACTTTCACAGTTACTCCTGCCAGGTACCCCTCGACTTTGCCGATTTATTCCGTTGGTGACGATGCATTTGGCTACCTTAAGATAGTCATAGTTACTCCTACCAATTGCTCCCCGTTTTACCATAGTCACATATTCAAGCTTTCTCTGGCCAGTTCACCAGAAGTGATACGCTATTATTTGTCGAACTTAAGACTTTCACAGTTATTTCTGCCAGGTGCTCCTCGAATTTGCCCATGTATTCCGCCTGGTGTCGAGTATTTGGCTACCTTAAGAGTGTCATAGTTACTCCTTCCTGTTGCTCCCTGTTTTATCACAGTCACGTCTTCAAGCTTTCTCTGGCCTGTTCACCAGGAGTTATATCCATTATTAGTCGACTTTAAGACTTTCGCAGTTACTCCTGTCAGGTGCCCCTCGAGTTTGCCGATTTATTCCGTTGGTGACGAGGCATTTGGCTACCTTAAGAGAGTCATAGTTACTCATACCAGTTGCTCCCCGTTTTACCATAGTCACATACTCAAGCTTTCTCTGGCCAGTTCATCAGAAGCGATACGCCATTATTTGTCGACCTTAAGACTTTCACAGTTATTTCTGCCAGGTGCTCCTCGAGTTATCCGATGTTTTTTGCTGGGCGACGAGCATTGGCAACCATAAGAGAGTCACAGTTACTCCTGCAAGTTGCTCTCCGTTTGAACACAGTAAAATCTTCAAGCTTTCTGGAGCCAGTTCAGCACAAGCGATACGCCATTATTTGTCGACCTTAAGACTTTCACAGTTATTTCTGCTAGGTGCTCCTCGAGTTTGCCGATTAATTCCGTCTGGTGACGAGGCATTTGGCTACCTTAAGAGAGTCGTAGTTACTCCTACCAATTGCTCCCCGTTTTACCATAGTCACATATTCAAGCTTTCTCTGACCAGTTCACCAGAAGTGATACGCTATTATTTGTCGAACTTAAGACTTTCACAGTTATTTCTGCCAGGTGCTCCTCGAATTTGCCCATGTATTTCGCCTGGTGACGAGTATTTGGCTACCTTAAGAGTGTCATAGTTATTCCTCCCTGTTGCTCCCTGTTTTATCACAGTCACGTCTTCAAGCATTCTCTGGACTGTTCACCAGGATTTATATCCATTATTAGTCGACCTTAAGACTTTCACAGTTACTCCTGCCAGGTGCCCCTCGAGTTTGCCGATTTATTCCGTTGGTGACGAGGCATTTGGCTACCTTAAGAGAGTCATGGTTACTCATACCAGTTGCTCCCCGTTTTACCATAGTCACATACTCAAGCTTTCTCTGGCCAGTTCATCAGAAGCGATACGCCATTATTTGTCGACCTTAAGACTTTCACAGTTACTCCTGCCAGGTGCCCCTCGACTTTGCCGATTTATTCCGTTGGTGACGATGCATTTGGCTACCTTAAGAGAGTCATAGTTACTCCTACCAATTGCTCCCCGTTTTACCATAGTCACATATTCAAGCTTTCTCTGGCCAGTTCACCAGAAGTGATACGCTATTATTTGTCAGACTTAAGACTTTCACAGTTATTTCTGCCAGGTGCTCCTCGAATTTGCCCATGTATTCCGCCTGGTGTCGAGTATTTGGCTACCTTAAGAGTGTCATAGTTACTCCTTCCTGTTGCTCCCTGTTTTATCACAGTCACGTCTTCAAGCTTTCTCTGGCCTGTTCACCAGGAGTTATATCCATTATTAGTCGACTTTAAGACTTTCGCAGTTACTCCTGTCAGGTGCCCCTCGAGTTTGCCGATTTATTCCGTTGGTGACGAGGCATTTGGCTACCTTAAGAGAGTCATAGTTACTCATACCAGTTGCTCCCCGTTTTACCATAGTCACATACTCAAGCTTTCTCTGGCCAGTTCATCAGAAGCGATACGCCATTATTTGTCGACCTTAAGACTTTCACAGTTATTTCTGCCAGGTGCTCCTCGAGTTATCCGATGTTTTTTGCTGGGCGACGAGCATTGGCAACCATAAGAGAGTCACAGTTACTCCTGCAAGTTGCTCTCCGTTTGAACACAGTAAAATCTTCAAGCTTTCTGGAGCCAGTTCAGCACAAGCGATACGCCATTATTTGTCGACCTTAAGACTTTCACAGTTATTTCTGCTAGGTGCTCCTCGAGTTTGCCGATTAATTCCGTCTGGTGACGAGGCATTTGGCTACCTTAAGAGAGTCGTAGTTACTCCTACCAATTGCTCCCCGTTTTACCATAGTCACATATTCAAGCTTTCTCTGACCAGTTCACCAGAAGTGATACGCTATTATTTGTCGAACTTAAGACTTTCACAGTTATTTCTGCCAGGTGCTCCTCGAATTTGCCCATGTATTTCGCCTGGTGACGAGTATTTGGCTACCTTAAGAGTGTCATAGTTATTCCTCCCTGTTGCTCCCTGTTTTATCACAGTCACGTCTTCAAGCATTCTCTGGACTGTTCACCAGGATTTATATCCATTATTAGTCGACCTTAAGACTTTCACAGTTACTCCTGCCAGGTGCCCCTCGAGTTTGCCGATTTATTCCGTTGGTGACGAGGCATTTGGCTACCTTAAGAGAGTCATGGTTACTCATACCAGTTGCTCCCCGTTTTACCATAGTCACATACTCAAGCTTTCTCTGGCCAGTTCATCAGAAGCGATACGCCATTATTTGTCGACCTTAAGACTTTCACAGTTACTCCTGCCAGGTGCCCCTCGACTTTGCCGATTTATTCCGTTGGTGACGATGCATTTGGCTACCTTAAGAGAGTCATAGTTACTCCTACCAATTGCTCCCCGTTTTACCATAGTCACATATTCAAGCTTTCTCTGGCCAGTTCACCAGAAGTGATACGCTATTATTTGTCAGACTTAAGACTTTCACAGTTATTTCTGCCAGGTGCTCCTCGAATTTGCCCATGTATTCCGCCTGGTGTCGAGTATTTGGCTACCTTAAGAGTGTCATAGTTACTCCTTCCTGTTGCTCCCTGTTTTATCACAGTCACGTCTTCAAGCTTTCTCTGGCCTGTTCACCAGGAGTTATATCCATTATTAGTCGACTTTAAGACTTTCGCAGTTACTCCTGTCAGGTGCCCCTCGAGTTTGCCGATTTATTCCGTTGGTGACGAGGCATTTGGCTACCTTAAGAGAGTCATAGTTACTCATACCAGTTGCTCCCCGTTTTACCATAGTCACATACTCAAGCTTTCTCTGGCCAGTTCATCAGAAGCGATACGCCATTATTTGTCGACCTTAAGACTTTCACAGTTATTTCTGCCAGGTGCTCCTCGAGTTATCCGATGTTTTTTGCTGGGCGACGAGCATTGGCAACCATAAGAGAGTCACAGTTACTCCTGCAAGTTGCTCTCCGTTTGAACACAGTAAAATCTTCAAGCTTTCTGGAGCCAGTTCAGCACAAGCGATACGCCATTATTTGTCGACCTTAAGACTTTCACAGTTATTTCTGCTAGGTGCTCCTCGAGTTTGCCGATTAATTCCGTCTGGTGACGAGGCATTTGGCTACCTTAAGAGAGTCGTAGTTACTCCTACCAATTGCTCCCCGTTTTACCATAGTCACATATTCAAGCTTTCTCTGACCAGTTCACCAGAAGTGATACGCTATTATTTGTCGAACTTAAGACTTTCACAGTTATTTCTGCCAGGTGCTCCTCGAATTTGCCCATGTATTTCGCCTGGTGACGAGTATTTGGCTACCTTAAGAGTGTCATAGTTATTCCTCCCTGTTGCTCCCTGTTTTATCACAGTCACGTCTTCAAGCATTCTCTGGACTGTTCACCAGGATTTATATCCATTATTAGTCGACCTTAAGACTTTCACAGTTACTCCTGCCAGGTGCCCCTCGAGTTTGCCGATTTATTCCGTTGGTGACGAGGCATTTGGCTACCTTAAGAGAGTCATAGTTACTCATACCAGTTGCTCCCCGTTTTACCATAGTCACATACTCAAGCTTTCTCTGGCCAGTTCATCAGAAGCGATACGCCATTATTTGTCGACCTTAAGACTTTCACAGTTACTCCTGCCAGGTGCCCCTCGACTTTGCCGATTTATTCCGTTGGTGACGATGCATTTGGCTACCTTAAGAGAGTCATAGTTACTCCTACCAATTGCTCCCCGTTTTACCATAGTCACATATTCAAGCTTTCTCTGGCCAGTTCACCAGAAGTGATACGCTATTATTTGTCGAACTTAAGACTTTCACAGTTATTTCTGCCAGGTGCTCCTCGAATTTGCCCATGTATTCCGCCTGGTGTCAAGTATTTGGCTACCTTAAGAGTGTCATAGTTACTCCTTCCTGTTGCTCCCTGTTTTATCACAGTCACGTCTTCAAGCTTTCTCTGGCCTGTTCACCAGGAGTTATATCCATTATTAGTCGACTTTAAGACTTTCGCAGTTACTCCTGTCAGGTGCCCCTCGAGTTTGCCGATTTATTCCGTTGGTGACGAGGCATTTGGCTACCTTAAGAGAGTCATAGTTACTCATACCAGTTGCTCCCCGTTTTACCATAGTCACATACTCAAGCTTTCTCTGGCCAGTTCATCAGAAGCGATACGCCATTATTTGTCGACCTTAAGACTTTCACAGTTATTTCTGCCAGGTGCTCCTCGAGTTATCCGATGTTTTTTGCTGGGCGACGAGCATTGGCAACCATAAGAGAGTCACAGTTACTCCTGCAAGTTGCTCTCCGTTTGAACACAGTAAAATCTTCAAGCTTTCTGGAGCCAGTTCAGCACAAGCGATACGCCATTATTTGTCGACCTTAAGACTTTCACAGTTATTTCTGCTAGGTGCTCCTCGAGTTTGCCGATTAATTCCGTCTGGTGACGAGGCATTTGGCTACCTTAAGAGAGTCGTAGTTACTCCTACCAATTGCTCCCCGTTTTACCATAGTCACATATTCAAGCTTTCTCTGACCAGTTCACCAGAAGTGATACGCTATTATTTGTCGAACTTAAGACTTTCACAGTTATTTCTGCCAGGTGCTCCTCGAATTTGCCCATGTATTTCGCCTGGTGACGAGTATTTGGCTACCTTAAGAGTGTCATAGTTATTCCTCCCTGTTGCTCCCTGTTTTATCACAGTCACGTCTTCAAGCATTCTCTGGACTGTTCACCAGGATTTATATCCATTATTAGTCGACCTTAAGACTTTCACAGTTACTCCTGCCAGGTGCCCCTCGAGTTTGCCGATTTATTCCGTTGGTGACGAGGCATTTGGCTACCTTAAGAGAGTCATAGTTACTCATACCAGTTGCTCCCCGTTTTACCATAGTCACATACTCAAGCTTTCTCTGGCCAGTTCATCAGAAGCGATACGCCATTATTTGTCGACCTTAAGACTTTCACAGTTACTCCTGCCAGGTGCCCCTCGACTTTGCCGATTTATTCCGTTGGTGACGATGCATTTGGCTACCTTAAGAGAGTCATAGTTACTCCTACCAATTGCTCCCCGTTTTACCATAGTCACATATTCAAGCTTTCTCTGGCCAGTTCACCAGAAGTGATACGCTATTATTTGTCGAACTTAAGACTTTCACAGTTATTTCTGCCAGGTGCTCCTCGAATTTGCCCATGTATTCCGCCTGGTGTCAAGTATTTGGCTACCTTAAGAGTGTCATAGTTACTCCTTCCTGTTGCTCCCTGTTTTATCACAGTCACGTCTTCAAGCTTTCTCTGGCCTGTTCACCAGGAGTTATATCCATTATTAGTCGACTTTAAGACTTTCGCAGTTACTCCTGTCAGGTGCCCCTCGAGTTTGCCGATTTATTCCGTTGGTGACGAGGCATTTGGCTACCTTAAGAGAGTCATGGTTACTCATACCAGTTGCTCCCCGTTTTACCATAGTCACATACTCAAGCTTTCTCTGGCCAGTTCATCAGAAGCGATACGCCATTATTTGTCGACCTTAAGACTTTCACAGTTATTTCTGCCAGGTGCTCCTCGAGTTATCCGATGTTTTTTGCTGGGCGACGAGCATTGGCAACCATAAGAGAGTCACAGTTACTCCTGCAAGTTGCTCTCCGTTTGAACACAGTAAAATCTTCAAGCTTTCTGGAGCCAGTTCAGCACAAGAGATACGCCATTATTTGTCGACCTTAAGACTTTCACAGTTATTTCTGCTAGGTGCTCCTCGAGTTTGCCGATTAATTCTGTCTGGTGACGAGGCATTTGGCTACCTTAAGAGAGTCGTAGTTACTCCTACCAATTGCTCCCCGTTTTACCATAGTCACATATTCAAGCTTTCTCTGACCAGTTCACCAGAAGTGATACGCTATTATTTGTCGAACTTAAGACTTTCACAGTTATTTCTGCCAGGTGCTCCTCGAATTTGCCCATGTATTTCGCCTGGTGACGAGTATTTGGCTACCTTAAGAGTGTCATAGTTATTCCTCCCTGTTGCTCCCTGTTTTATCACAGTCACGTCTTCAAGCATTCTCTGGACTGTTCACCAGGATTTATATCCATTATTAGTCGACCTTAAGACTTTCACAGTTACTCCTGCCAGGTGCCCCTCGAGTTTGCCGATTTATTCCGTTGGTGACGAGGCATTTGGCTACCTTAAGAGAGTCATAGTTACTCATACCAGTTGCTCCCCGTTTTACCATAGTCACATACTCAAGCTTTCTCTGGCCAGTTCATCAGAAGCGATACGCCATTATTTGTCGACCTTAAGACTTTCACAGTTACTCCTGCCAGGTGCCCCTCGACTTTGCCGATTTATTCCGTTGGTGACGATGCATTTGGCTACCTTAAGAGAGTCATAGTTACTCCTACCAATTGCTCCCCGTTTTACCATAGTCACATATTCAAGCTTTCTCTGGCCAGTTCACCAGAAGTGATACGCTATTATTTGTCGAACTTAAGACTTTCACAGTTATTTCTGCCAGGTGCTCCTCGAGTTATCCGATGTTTTTTGCTGGGCGACGAGCATTGGCAACCATAAGAGAGTCACAGTTACTCCTGCAAGTTGCTCTCCGTTTGAACACAGTAAAATCTTCAAGCTTTCTGGAGCCAGTTCAGCACAAGCGATACGCCATTATTTGTCGACCTTAAGACTTTCACAGTTATTTCTGCTAGGTGCTCCTCGAGTTTGCCGATTAATTCCGTCTGGTGACGAGGCATTTGGCTACCTTAAGAGAGTCGTAGTTACTCCTACCAATTGCTCCCCGTTTTACCATAGTCACATATTCAAGCTTTCTCTGACCAGTTCACCAGAAGTGATACGCTATTATTTGTCGAACTTAAGACTTTCACAGTTATTTCTGCCAGGTGCTCCTCGAATTTGCCCATGTATTTCGCCTGGTGACGAGTATTTGGCTACCTTAAGAGTGTCATAGTTATTCCTCCCTGTTGCTCCCTGTTTTATCACAGTCACGTCTTCAAGCATTCTCTGGACTGTTCACCAGGATTTATATCCATTATTAGTCGACCTTAAGACTTTCACAGTTACTCCTGCCAGGTGCCCCTCGAGTTTGCCGATTTATTCCGTTGGTGACGAGGCATTTGGCTACCTTAAGAGAGTCATAGTTACTCATACCAGTTGCTCCCCGTTTTACCATAGTCACATACTCAAGCTTTCTCTGGCCAGTTCATCAGAAGCGATACGCCATTATTTGTCGACCTTAAGACTTTCACAGTTACTCCTGCCAGGTGCCCCTCGACTTTGCCGATTTATTCCGTTGGTGACGATGCATTTGGCTACCTTAAGAGAGTCATAGTTACTCCTACCAATTGCTCCCCGTTTTACCATAGTCACATATTCAAGCTTTCTCTGGCCAGTTCACCAGAAGTGATACGCTATTATTTGTCGAACTTAAGACTTTCACAGTTATTTCTGCCAGGTGCTCCTCGAATTTGCCCATGTATTCCGCCTGGTGTCAAGTATTTGGCTACCTTAAGAGTGTCATAGTTACTCCTTCCTGTTGCTCCCTGTTTTATCACAGTCACGTCTTCAAGCTTTCTCTGGCCTGTTCACCAGGAGTTATATCCATTATTAGTCGACTTTAAGACTTTCGCAGTTACTCCTGTCAGGTGCCCCTCGAGTTTGCCGATTTATTCCGTTGGTGACGAGGCATTTGGCTACCTTAAGAGAGTCATGGTTACTCATACCAGTTGCTCCCCGTTTTACCATAGTCACATACTCAAGCTTTCTCTGGCCAGTTCATCAGAAGCGATACGCCATTATTTGTCGACCTTAAGACTTTCACAGTTATTTCTGCCAGGTGCTCCTCGAGTTATCCGATGTTTTTTGCTGGGCGACGAGCATTGGCAACCATAAGAGAGTCACAGTTACTCCTGCAAGTTGCTCTCCGTTTGAACACAGTAAAATCTTCAAGCTTTCTGGAGCCAGTTCAGCACAAGAGATACGCCATTATTTGTCGACCTTAAGACTTTCACAGTTATTTCTGCTAGGTGCTCCTCGAGTTTGCCGATTAATTCTGTCTGGTGACGAGGCATTTGGCTACCTTAAGAGAGTCGTAGTTACTCCTACCAATTGCTCCCCGTTTTACCATAGTCACATATTCAAGCTTTCTCTGACCAGTTCACCAGAAGTGATACGCTATTATTTGTCGAACTTAAGACTTTCACAGTTATTTCTGCCAGGTGCTCCTCGAATTTGCCCATGTATTTCGCCTGGTGACGAGTATTTGGCTACCTTAAGAGTGTCATAGTTATTCCTCCCTGTTGCTCCCTGTTTTATCACAGTCACGTCTTCAAGCATTCTCTGGACTGTTCACCAGGATTTATATCCATTATTAGTCGACCTTAAGACTTTCACAGTTACTCCTGCCAGGTGCCCCTCGAGTTTGCCGATTTATTCCGTTGGTGACGAGGCATTTGGCTACCTTAAGAGAGTCATAGTTACTCATACCAGTTGCTCCCCGTTTTACCATAGTCACATACTCAAGCTTTCTCTGGCCAGTTCATCAGAAGCGATACGCCATTATTTGTCGACCTTAAGACTTTCACAGTTACTCCTGCCAGGTGCCCCTCGACTTTGCCGATTTATTCCGTTGGTGACGATGCATTTGGCTACCTTAAGAGAGTCATAGTTACTCCTACCAATTGCTCCCCGTTTTACCATAGTCACATATTCAAGCTTTCTCTGGCCAGTTCACCAGAAGTGATACGCTATTATTTGTCGAACTTAAGACTTTCACAGTTATTTCTGCCAGGTGCTCCTCGAGTTATCCGATGTTTTTTGCTGGGCGACGAGCATTGGCAACCATAAGAGAGTCACAGTTACTCCTGCAAGTTGCTCTCCGTTTGAACACAGTAAAATCTTCAAGCTTTCTGGAGCCAGTTCAGCACAAGCGATACGCCATTATTTGTCGACCTTAAGACTTTCACAGTTATTTCTGCCAGGTGCTCCTCGAGTTATCCGATGTTTTTTGCTGGGCGACGAGCATTGGCAACCATAAGAGAGTCACAGTTACTCCTGCAAGTTGCTCTCCGTTTGAACACAGTAAAATCTTCAAGCTTTCTGGAGCCAGTTCAGCACAAGCGATACGCCATTATTTGTCGACCTTAAGACTTTCACAGTTATTTCTGCTAGGTGCTCCTCGAGTTTGCCGATTAATTCCGTCTGGTGACGAGGCATTTGGCTACCTTAAGAGAGTCGTAGTTACTCCTACCAATTGCTCCCCGTTTTACCATAGTCACATATTCAAGCTTTCTCTGACCAGTTCACCAGAAGTGATACGCTATTATTTGTCGAACTTAAGACTTTCACAGTTATTTCTGCCAGGTGCTCCTCGAATTTGCCCATGTATTTCGCCTGGTGACGAGTATTTGGCTACCTTAAGAGTGTCATAGTTATTCCTCCCTGTTGCTCCCTGTTTTATCACAGTCACGTCTTCAAGCATTCTCTGGACTGTTCACCAGGATTTATATCCATTATTAGTCGACCTTAAGACTTTCACAGTTACTCCTGCCAGGTGCCCCTCGAGTTTGCCGATTTATTCCGTTGGTGACGAGGCATTTGGCTACCTTAAGAGAGTCATAGTTACTCATACCAGTTGCTCCCCGTTTTACCATAGTCACATACTCAAGCTTTCTCTGGCCAGTTCATCAGAAGCGATACGCCATTATTTGTCGACCTTAAGACTTTCACAGTTACTCCTGCCAGGTGCCCCTCGACTTTGCCGATTTATTCCGTTGGTGACGATGCATTTGGCTACCTTAAGAGAGTCATAGTTACTCCTACCAATTGCTCCCCGTTTTACCATAGTCACATATTCAAGCTTTCTCTGGCCAGTTCACCAGAAGTGATACGCTATTATTTGTCGAACTTAAGACTTTCACAGTTATTTCTGCCAGGTGCTCCTCGAATTTGCCCATGTATTCCGCCTGGTGTCAAGTATTTGGCTACCTTAAGAGTGTCATAGTTACTCCTTCCTGTTGCTCCCTGTTTTATCACAGTCACGTCTTCAAGCTTTCTCTGGCCTGTTCACCAGGAGTTATATCCATTATTAGTCGACTTTAAGAGATGCATTTGGCTACCTTAAGAGAGTCATAGTTACTCCTACCAATTGCTCCCCGTTTTACCATAGTCACATATTCAAGCTTTCTCTGGCCAGTTCACCAGAAGTGATACGCTATTATTTGTCGAACTTAAGACTTTCACAGTTATTTCTGCCAGGTGCTCCTCGAATTTGCCCATGTATTCCGCCTGGTGTCAAGTATTTGGCTACCTTAAGAGTGTCATAGTTACTCCTTCCTGTTGCTCCCTGTTTTATCACAGTCACGTCTTCAAGCTTTCTCTGGCCTGTTCACCAGGAGTTATATCCATTATTAGTCGACTTTAAGACTTTCGCAGTTACTCCTGTCAGGTGCCCCTCGAGTTTGCCGATTTATTCCGTTGGTGACGAGGCATTTGGCTACCTTAAGAGAGTCATGGTTACTCATACCAGTTGCTCCCCGTTTTACCATAGTCACATACTCAAGCTTTCTCTGGCCAGTTCATCAGAAGCGATACGCCATTATTTGTCGACCTTAAGACTTTCACAGTTATTTCTGCCAGGTGCTCCTCGAGTTATCCGATGTTTTTTGCTGGGCGACGAGCATTGGCAACCATAAGAGAGTCACAGTTACTCCTGCAAGTTGCTCTCCGTTTGAACACAGTAAAATCTTCAAGCTTTCTGGAGCCAGTTCAGCACAAGAGATACGCCATTATTTGTCGACCTTAAGACTTTCACAGTTATTTCTGCTAGGTGCTCCTCGAGTTTGCCGATTAATTCTGTCTGGTGACGAGGCATTTGGCTACCTTAAGAGAGTCGTAGTTACTCCTACCAATTGCTCCCCGTTTTACCATAGTCACATATTCAAGCTTTCTCTGACCAGTTCACCAGAAGTGATACGCTATTATTTGTCGAACTTAAGACTTTCACAGTTATTTCTGCCAGGTGCTCCTCGAATTTGCCCATGTATTTCGCCTGGTGACGAGTATTTGGCTACCTTAAGAGTGTCATAGTTATTCCTCCCTGTTGCTCCCTGTTTTATCACAGTCACGTCTTCAAGCATTCTCTGGACTGTTCACCAGGATTTATATCCATTATTAGTCGACCTTAAGACTTTCACAGTTACTCCTGCCAGGTGCCCCTCGAGTTTGCCGATTTATTCCGTTGGTGACGAGGCATTTGGCTACCTTAAGAGAGTCATAGTTACTCATACCAGTTGCTCCCCGTTTTACCATAGTCACATACTCAAGCTTTCTCTGGCCAGTTCATCAGAAGCGATACGCCATTATTTGTCGACCTTAAGACTTTCACAGTTACTCCTGCCAGGTGCCCCTCGACTTTGCCGATTTATTCCGTTGGTGACGATGCATTTGGCTACCTTAAGAGAGTCATAGTTACTCCTACCAATTGCTCCCCGTTTTACCATAGTCACATATTCAAGCTTTCTCTGGCCAGTTCACCAGAAGTGATACGCTATTATTTGTCGAACTTAAGACTTTCACAGTTATTTCTGCCAGGTGCTCCTCGAGTTATCCGATGTTTTTTGCTGGGCGACGAGCATTGGCAACCATAAGAGAGTCACAGTTACTCCTGCAAGTTGCTCTCCGTTTGAACACAGTAAAATCTTCAAGCTTTCTGGAGCCAGTTCAGCACAAGCGATACGCCATTATTTGTCGACCTTAAGACTTTCACAGTTATTTCTGCCAGGTGCTCCTCGAGTTATCCGATGTTTTTTGCTGGGCGACGAGCATTGGCAACCATAAGAGAGTCACAGTTACTCCTGCAAGTTGCTCTCCGTTTGAACACAGTAAAATCTTCAAGCTTTCTGGAGCCAGTTCAGCACAAGCGATACGCCATTATTTGTCGACCTTAAGACTTTCACAGTTATTTCTGCTAGGTGCTCCTCGAGTTTGCCGATTAATTCCGTCTGGTGACGAGGCATTTGGCTACCTTAAGAGAGTCGTAGTTACTCCTACCAATTGCTCCCCGTTTTACCATAGTCACATATTCAAGCTTTCTCTGACCAGTTCACCAGAAGTGATACGCTATTATTTGTCGAACTTAAGACTTTCACAGTTATTTCTGCCAGGTGCTCCTCGAATTTGCCCATGTATTTCGCCTGGTGACGAGTATTTGGCTACCTTAAGAGTGTCATAGTTATTCCTCCCTGTTGCTCCCTGTTTTATCACAGTCACGTCTTCAAGCATTCTCTGGACTGTTCACCAGGATTTATATCCATTATTAGTCGACCTTAAGACTTTCACAGTTACTCCTGCCAGGTGCCCCTCGAGTTTGCCGATTTATTCCGTTGGTGACGAGGCATTTGGCTACCTTAAGAGAGTCATAGTTACTCATACCAGTTGCTCCCCGTTTTACCATAGTCACATACTCAAGCTTTCTCTGGCCAGTTCATCAGAAGCGATACGCCATTATTTGTCGACCTTAAGACTTTCACAGTTACTCCTGCCAGGTGCCCCTCGACTTTGCCGATTTATTCCGTTGGTGACGATGCATTTGGCTACCTTAAGAGAGTCATAGTTACTCCTACCAATTGCTCCCCGTTTTACCATAGTCACATATTCAAGCTTTCTCTGGCCAGTTCACCAGAAGTGATACGCTATTATTTGTCGAACTTAAGACTTTCACAGTTATTTCTGCCAGGTGCTCCTCGAATTTGCCCATGTATTCCGCCTGGTGTCAAGTATTTGGCTACCTTAAGAGTGTCATAGTTACTCCTTCCTGTTGCTCCCTGTTTTATCACAGTCACGTCTTCAAGCTTTCTCTGGCCTGTTCACCAGGAGTTATATCCATTATTAGTCGACTTTAAGACTTTCGCAGTTACTCCTGTCAGGTGCCCCTCGAGTTTGCCGATTTATTCCGTTGGTGACGAGGCATTTGGCTACCTTAAGAGAGTCATGGTTACTCATACCAGTTGCTCCCCGTTTTACCATAGTCACATACTCAAGCTTTCTCTGGCCAGTTCATCAGAAGCGATACGCCATTATTTGTCGACCTTAAGACTTTCACAGTTATTTCTGCCAGGTGCTCCTCGAGTTATCCGATGTTTTTTGCTGGGCGACGAGCATTGGCAACCATAAGAGAGTCACAGTTACTCCTGCAAGTTGCTCTCCGTTTGAACACAGTAAAATCTTCAAGCTTTCTGGAGCCAGTTCAGCACAAGAGATACGCCATTATTTGTCGACCTTAAGACTTTCACAGTTATTTCTGCTAGGTGCTCCTCGAGTTTGCCGATTAATTCTGTCTGGTGACGAGGCATTTGGCTACCTTAAGAGAGTCGTAGTTACTCCTACCAATTGCTCCCCGTTTTACCATAGTCACATATTCAAGCTTTCTCTGACCAGTTCACCAGAAGTGATACGCTATTATTTGTCGAACTTAAGACTTTCACAGTTATTTCTGCCAGGTGCTCCTCGAATTTGCCCATGTATTTCGCCTGGTGACGAGTATTTGGCTACCTTAAGAGTGTCATAGTTATTCCTCCCTGTTGCTCCCTGTTTTATCACAGTCACGTCTTCAAGCATTCTCTGGACTGTTCACCAGGATTTATATCCATTATTAGTCGACCTTAAGACTTTCACAGTTACTCCTGCCAGGTGCCCCTCGAGTTTGCCGATTTATTCCGTTGGTGACGAGGCATTTGGCTACCTTAAGAGAGTCATAGTTACTCATACCAGTTGCTCCCCGTTTTACCATAGTCACATACTCAAGCTTTCTCTGGCCAGTTCATCAGAAGCGATACGCCATTATTTGTCGACCTTAAGACTTTCACAGTTACTCCTGCCAGGTGCCCCTCGACTTTGCCGATTTATTCCGTTGGTGACGATGCATTTGGCTACCTTAAGAGAGTCATAGTTACTCCTACCAATTGCTCCCCGTTTTACCATAGTCACATATTCAAGCTTTCTCTGGCCAGTTCACCAGAAGTGATACGCTATTATTTGTCGAACTTAAGACTTTCACAGTTATTTCTGCCAGGTGCTCCTCGAATTTGCCCATGTATTCCGCCTGGTGTCGAGTATTTGGCTACCTTAAGAGTGTCATAGTTACTCCTTCCTGTTGCTCCCTGTTTTATCACAGTCACGTCTTCAAGCTTTCTCTGGCCTGTTCACCAGGAGTTATATCCATTATTAGTCGACTTTAAGACTTTCGCAGTTACTCCTGTCAGGTGCCCCTCGAGTTTGCCGATTTATTCCGTTGGTGACGAGGCATTTGGCTACCTTAAGAGAGTCATAGTTACTCATACCAGTTGCTCCCCGTTTTACCATAGTCACATACTCAAGCTTTCTCTGGCCAGTTCATCAGAAGCGATACGCCATTATTTGTCGACCTTAAGACTTTCACAGTTATTTCTGCCAGGTGCTCCTCGAGTTATCCGATGTTTTTTGCTGGGCGACGAGCATTGGCAACCATAAGAGAGTCACAGTTACTCCTGCAAGTTGCTCTCCGTTTGAACACAGTAAAATCTTCAAGCTTTCTGGAGCCAGTTCAGCACAAGCGATACGCCATTATTTGTCGACCTTAAGACTTTCACAGTTATTTCTGCTAGGTGCTCCTCGAGTTTGCCGATTAATTCCGTCTGGTGACGAGGCATTTGGCTACCTTAAGAGAGTCGTAGTTACTCCTACCAATTGCTCCCCGTTTTACCATAGTCACATATTCAAGCTTTCTCTGACCAGTTCACCAGAAGTGATACGCTATTATTTGTCGAACTTAAGACTTTCACAGTTATTTCTGCCAGGTGCTCCTCGAATTTGCCCATGTATTTCGCCTGGTGACGAGTATTTGGCTACCTTAAGAGTGTCATAGTTATTCCTCCCTGTTGCTCCCTGTTTTATCACAGTCACGTCTTCAAGCATTCTCTGGACTGTTCACCAGGATTTATATCCATTATTAGTCGACCTTAAGACTTTCACAGTTACTCCTGCCAGGTGCCCCTCGAGTTTGCCGATTTATTCCGTTGGTGACGAGGCATTTGGCTACCTTAAGAGAGTCATAGTTACTCATACCAGTTGCTCCCCGTTTTACCATAGTCACATACTCAAGCTTTCTCTGGCCAGTTCATCAGAAGCGATACGCCATTATTTGTCGACCTTAAGACTTTCACAGTTACTCCTGCCAGGTGCCCCTCGACTTTGCCGATTTATTCCGTTGGTGACGATGCATTTGGCTACCTTAAGAGAGTCATAGTTACTCCTACCAATTGCTCCACGTTTTACCATAGTCACATATTCAAGCTTTCTCTGGCCAGTTCACCAGAAGTGATACGCTATTATTTGTCGAACTTAAGACTTTCACAGTTATTTCTGCCAGGTGCTCCTCGAATTTGCCCATGTATTCCGCCTGGTGTCAAGTATTTGGCTACCTTAAGAGTGTCATAGTTACTCCTTCCTGTTGCTCCCTGTTTTATCACAGTCACGTCTTCAAGCTTTCTCTGGCCTGTTCACCAGGAGTTATATCCATTATTAGTCGACTTTAAGACTTTCGCAGTTACTCCTGTCAGGTGCCCCTCGAGTTTGCCGATTTATTCCGTTGGTGACGAGGCATTTGGCTACCTTAAGAGAGTCATAGTTACTCATACCAGTTGCTCCCCGTTTTACCATAGTCACATACTCAAGCTTTCTCTGGCCAGTTCATCAGAAGCGATACGCCATTATTTGTCGACCTTAAGACTTTCACAGTTATTTCTGCCAGGTGCTCCTCGAGTTATCCGATGTTTTTTGCTGGGCGACGAGCATTGGCAACCATAAGAGAGTCACAGTTACTCCTGCAAGTTGCTCTCCGTTTGAACACAGTAAAATCTTCAAGCTTTCTGGAGCCAGTTCATCAGAAGCGATACGCCATTATTTGTCGACCTTAAGACTTTCACAGTTATTTCTGCCAGGTGCTCCTCGAGTTATCCGATGTTTTTTGCTGGGCGACGAGCATTGGCAACCATAAGAGAGTCACAGTTACTCCTGCAAGTTGCTCTCCGTTTGAACACAGTAAAATCTTCAAGCTTTCTGGAGCCAGTTCAGCACAAGCGATACGCCATTATTTGTCGACCTTAAGACTTTCACAGTTATTTCTGCTAGGTGCTCCTCGAGTTTGCCGATTAATTCCGTCTGGTGACGAGGCATTTGGCTACCTTAAGAGAGTCGTAGTTACTCCTACCAATTGCTCCCCGTTTTACCATAGTCACATATTCAAGCTTTCTCTGACCAGTTCACCAGAAGTGATACGCTATTATTTGTCGAACTTAAGACTTTCACAGTTATTTCTGCCAGGTGCTCCTCGAATTTGCCCATGTATTTCGCCTGGTGACGAGTATTTGGCTACCTTAAGAGTGTCATAGTTATTCCTCCCTGTTGCTCCCTGTTTTATCACAGTCACGTCTTCAAGCATTCTCTGGACTGTTCACCAGGATTTATATCCATTATTAGTCGACCTTAAGACTTTCACAGTTACTCCTGCCAGGTGCCCCTCGAGTTTGCCGATTTATTCCGTTGGTGACGAGGCATTTGGCTACCTTAAGAGAGTCATAGTTACTCATACCAGTTGCTCCCCGTTTTACCATAGTCACATACTCAAGCTTTCTCTGGCCAGTTCACCAGAAGTGATACGCTATTATTTGTCGAACTTAAGACTTTCACAGTTATTTCTGCCAGGTGCTCCTCGAATTTGCCCATGTATTCCGCCTGGTGTCAAGTATTTGGCTACCTTAAGAGTGTCATAGTTACTCCTTCCTGTTGCTCCCTGTTTTATCACAGTCACGTCTTCAAGCTTTCTCTGGCCTGTTCACCAGGAGTTATATCCATTATTAGTCGACTTTAAGACTTTCGCAGTTACTCCTGTCAGGTGCCCCTCGAGTTTGCCGATTTATTCCGTTGGTGACGAGGCATTTGGCTACCTTAAGAGAGTCATAGTTACTCATACCAGTTGCTCCCCGTTTTACCATAGTCACATACTCAAGCTTTCTCTGGCCAGTTCATCAGAAGCGATACGCCATTATTTGTCGACCTTAAGACTTTCACAGTTATTTCTGCCAGGTGCTCCTCGAGTTATCCGATGTTTTTTGCTGGGCGACGAGCATTGGCAACCATAAGAGAGTCACAGTTACTCCTGCAAGTTGCTCTCCGTTTGAACACAGTAAAATCTTCAAGCTTTCTGGAGCCAGTTCAGCACAAGCGATACGCCTTTATTTGTCGACCTTAAGACTTTCACAGTTATTTCTGCTAGGTGCTCCTCGAGTTTGCCGATTAATTCCGTCTGGTGACGAGGCATTTGGCTACCTTAAGAGAGTCGTAGTTACTCCTACCAATTGCTCCCCGTTTTACCATAGTCACATATTCAAGCTTTCTCTGACCAGTTCACCAGAAGTGATACGCTATTATTTGTCGAACTTAAGACTTTCACAGTTATTTCTGCCAGGTGCTCCTCGAATTTGCCCATGTATTTCGCCTGGTGACGAGTATTTGGCTACCTTAAGAGTGTCATAGTTACTCCTCCCTGTTGCTCCCTGTTTTATCACAGTCACGTCTTCAAGCATTCTCTGGCCTGTTCACCAGGATTTATATCCATTATTAGTCGACCTTAAGACTTTCACAGTTACTCCTGCCAGGTGCCCCTCGAGTTTGCCGATTTATTCCGTTGGTGACGAGGCATTTGGCTACCTTAAGAGAGTCATAGTTACTCATACCAGTTGCTCCCCGTTTTACCATAGTCACATACTCAAGCTTTCTCTGGCCAGTTCATCAGAAGCGATACGCCATTATTTGTCGACCTTAAGACTTTCACAGTTATTTCTGCCAGGTGCTCCTCGAGTTATCCGATGTTTTTTGCTGGGCGACGAGCATTGGCAACCATAAGAGAGTCACAGTTACTCCTGCAAGTTGCTCTCCGTTTTAACACAGTAAAATCTTCAAGCTTTCTGGAGCCAGTTCAGCACAAGCGATACGCCATTATTTGTCGACCTTAAGACTTTCACAGGTATTTCTGCCAGGTGCTCCTCGAGTTTTCCGATGTTATTGGCTGGGCGACGAGCATTGGCAACCTTAAGAGAGTCACAGTTTCTCCTGCAAGTTGCTCCCCGTTTTAACACAGTAAAATCTTCAAGCTTTCTCGGGACAGTTCGGCACAAGCGATACGCCTTTATTTGTTGACCTTAAGACTTTCACAGTTATTTCTGCTAAATGCTCCTCGAGTTTGCCGATTTATTCCGTTGGTGACGTTGCATTTGGCTACCTTAAGAGAGTCGTAGTTACTCCTACCAATTGCTCCCCGTTTTACCATAGTCAAGACTTTCACAGTTATTTCTGCCAGATGCTCCTCGAATTTGCCCATGTATTTCGCCTGGTGACGAGTATTTGGCTACCTTAAGAGTGTCATAGTTACTCCTTCCTGTTGCTCCCTGTTTTATCACAGTCACGTCTTCAAGCTTCCTCTGTCCTGTTCACCAGGAGTTATATCCATTATTAGTCGACCTTAAGACTTTCACAGTTACTCCTGCCAGGTGCCCCTCGAGTTTGCCGATTTATTCCGTTGGTGACGAGGCATTTGGCTACTTTATGAGAGTCATAGTTTTTCATACCAGTTGCTCCCCGTTTTACCATAGTCACATACTTAAGCTTTCTCTGGCCAGTTCATCAGAAGCGATACGCCATTATTTGTCGACCTTAAGACTTTCACAGTTACTCCTGCCAGGTACCCCTCGACTTTGCCGATTTATTCCGTTGGTGACGATGCATTTGGCTACCTTAAGATAGTCATAGTTACTCCTACCAATTGCTCCCCGTTTTACCATAGTCACATATTCAAGCTTTCTCTGGCCAGTTCACCAGAAGTGATACGCTATTATTTGTCGAACTTAAGACTTTCACAGTTATTTCTGCCAGGTGCTCCTCGAATTTGCCCATGTATTCCGCCTGGTGTCGAGTATTTGGCTACCTTAAGAGTGTCATAGTTACTCCTTCCTGTTGCTCCCTGTTTTATCACAGTCACGTCCTCAAGCTTTCTCTGGCCTGTTCACCAGGAGTTATATCCATTATTAGTCGACTTTAAGACTTTCGCAGTTACTCCTGTCAGGTGCCCCTCGAGTTTGCCGATTTATTCCGTTGGTGACGAGGCATTTGGCTACCTTAAGAGAGTCATAGTTACTCATACCAGTTGCTCCCCGTTTTACCATAGTCACATACTCAAGCTTTCTCTGGCCAGTTCATCAGAAGCGATACGCCATTATTTGTCGACCTTAAGACTTTCATAGTTATTTCTGCCAGGTGCTCCTCGAGTTATCCGATGTTTTTTGCTGGGCGACGAGCATTGGCAACCATAAGAGAGTCACAGTTACTCCTGCAAGTTGCTCTCCGTTTGAACACAGTAAAATCTTCAAGCTTTCTGGAGCCAGTTCAGCACAAGCGATACGCCATTATTTGTCGACCTTAAGACTTTCACAGTTATTTCTGCTAGGTGCTCCTCGAGTTTGCCGATTAATTCCGTCTGGTGACGAGGCATTTGGCTACCTTAAGAGAGTCGTAGTTACTCCTACCAATTGCTCCCCGTTTTACCATAGTCACATATTCAAGCTTTCTCTGACCAGTTCACCAGAAGTGATACGCTATTATTTGTCGAACTTAAGACTTTCACAGTTATTTCTGCCAGGTGCTCCTCGAATTTGCCCATGTTTTTCGCCTGGTGACGAGTATTTGGCTACCTTAAGAGTGTCATAGTTATTCCTCCCTGTTGCTCCCTGTTTTATCACAGTCACGTCTTCAAGCATTCTCTGGACTGTTCACCAGGATTTATATCCATTATTAGTCGACCTTAAGACTTTCACAGTTACTCCTGCCAGGTGCCCCTCGAGTTTGCCGATTTATTCCGTTGGTGACGAGGCATTTGGCTACCTTAAGAGAGTCATAGTTACTCATACCAGTTGCTCCCCGTTTTACCATAGTCACATACTCAAGCTTTCTCTGGCCAGTTCATCAGAAGCGATACGCCATTATTTGTCGACCTTAAGACTTTCACAGTTACTCCTGCCAGGTGCCCCTCGACTTTGCCGATTTATTCCGTTGGTGACGATGCATTTGGCTACCTTAAGAGAGTCATAGTTACTCCTACCAATTGCTCCACGTTTTACCATAGTCACATATTCAAGCTTTCTCTGGCCAGTTCACCAGAAGTGATACGCTATTATTTGTCGAACTTAAGACTTTCACAGTTATTTCTGCCAGGTGCTCCTCGAATTTGCCCATGAATTCCGCCTGGTGTCAAGTATTTGGCTACCTTAAGAGTGTCATAGTTACTCCTCCCTGTTGCTCCCTGTTTTATCACAGTCACGTCTTCAAGCATTCTCTGGCCTGTTCACCAGGAGTTATATCCATTATTAGTCGACCTTAAGACTTTCACAGTTACTCCTGCCAGGTGCCCCTCGAGTTTGTCGATTTATTCCGTTGGTGACGAGGCATTTGGCTACCTTAAGAGAGTCATAGTTACTCATACCAGTTGCTCCCCGTTTTACCATAGTCACATACTCAAGCTTTCTCTGGCCAGTTCATCAGAAGCGATACGCCATTATTTGTCGACCTTAAGACTTTCACAGTTATTTCTGCCAGGTGCTCCTCGAGTTATCCGATGTTTTTTGCTGGGCGACGAGCATTGGCAACCATACGAGAGTCACAGTTACTCCTGCAAGTTGCTCTCCGTTTTAACACAGTAAAATCTTCAAGCTTTCTGGAGCCAGTTCAGCACAAGCGATACGCCATTATTTGTCGACCTTAAGACTTTCACAGGTATTTCTGCCAGGTGCTCCTCGAGTTTTCCGATGTTATTGGCTGGGCGACGAGCATTGGCAACCTTAAGAGAGTCACAGTTTCTCCTGCAAGTTGCTCCCCGTTTTAACACAGTAAAATCTTCAAGCTTTCTCGGGACAGTTCGGCACAAGCGATACGCCTTTATTTGTTGACCTTAAGACTTTCACAGTTATTTCTGCTAAATGCTCCTCGAGTTTGCCGATTTATTCCGTTGGTGACGTTGCATTTGGCTACCTTAAGAGAGTCGTAGTTACTCCTACCAATTGCTCCCCGTTTTACCATAGTCAAGACTTTCACAGTTATTTCTGCCAGATGCTCCTCGAATTTGCCCATGTATTTCGCCTGGTGACGAGTATTTGGCTACCTTAAGAGTGTCATAGTTACTCCTTCCTGTTGCTCCCTGTTTTATCACAGTCACGTCTTCAAGCTTCCTCTGTCCTGTTCACCAGGAGTTATATCCATTATTAGTCGACCTTAAGACTTTCACAGTTACTCCTGCCAGGTGCCCCTCGAGTTTGCCGATTTATTCCGTTGGTGACGAGGCATTTGGCTACTTTATGAGAGTCATAGTTTTTCATACCAGTTGCTCCCCGTTTTACCATAGTCACATACTTAAGCTTTCTCTGGCCAGTTCATCAGAAGCGATACGCCATTATTTGTCGACCTTAAGACTTTCACAGTTACTCCTGCCAGGTACCCCTCGACTTTGCCGATTTATTCCGTTGGTGACGATGCATTTGGCTACCTTAAGATAGTCATAGTTACTCCTACCAATTGCTCCCCGTTTTACCATAGTCACATATTCAAGCTTTCTCTGGCCAGTTCACCAGAAGTGATACGCTATTATTTGTCGAACTTAAGACTTTCACAGTTATTTCTGCCAGGTGCTCCTCGAATTTGCCCATGTATTCCGCCTGGTGTCGAGTATTTGGCTACCTTAAGAGTGTCATAGTTACTCCTTCCTGTTGCTCCCTGTTTTATCACAGTCACGTCCTCAAGCTTTCTCTGGCCTGTTCACCAGGAGTTATATCCATTATTAGTCGACTTTAAGACTTTCGCAGTTACTCCTGTCAGGTGCCCCTCGAGTTTGCCGATTTATTCCGTTGGTGACGAGGCATTTGGCTACCTTAAGAGAGTCATAGTTACTCATACCAGTTGCTCCCCGTTTTACCATAGTCACATACTCAAGCTTTCTCTGGCCAGTTCATCAGAAGCGATACGCCATTATTTGTCGACCTTAAGACTTTCATAGTTATTTCTGCCAGGTGCTCCTCGAGTTATCCGATGTTTTTTGCTGGGCGACGAGCATTGGCAACCATAAGAGAGTCACAGTTACTCCTGCAAGTTGCTCTCCGTTTGAACACAGTAAAATCTTCAAGCTTTCTGGAGCCAGTTCAGCACAAGCGATACGCCATTATTTGTCGACCTTAAGACTTTCACAGTTATTTCTGCTAGGTGCTCCTCGAGTTTGCCGATTAATTCCGTCTGGTGACGAGGCATTTGGCTACCTTAAGAGAGTCGTAGTTACTCCTACCAATTGCTCCCCGTTTTACCATAGTCACATATTCAAGCTTTCTCTGACCAGTTCACCAGAAGTGATACGCTATTATTTGTCGAACTTAAGACTTTCACAGTTATTTCTGCCAGGTGCTCCTCGAATTTGCCCATGTATTTCGCCTGGTGACGAGTATTTGGCTACCTTAAGAGTGTCATAGTTATTCCTCCCTGTTGCTCCCTGTTTTATCACAGTCACGTCTTCAAGCATTCTCTGGACTGTTCACCAGGATTTATATCCATTATTAGTCGACCTTAAGACTTTCACAGTTACTCCTGCCAGGTGCCCCTCGAGTTTGCCGATTTATTCCGTTGGTGACGAGGCATTTGGCTACCTTAAGAGAGTCATAGTTACTCATACCAGTTGCTCCCCGTTTTACCATAGTCACATACTCAAGCTTTCTCTGGCCAGTTCATCAGAAGCGATACGCCATTATTTGTCGACCTTAAGACTTTCACAGTTACTCCTGCCAGGTGCCCCTCGACTTTGCCGATTTATTCCGTTGGTGACGATGCATTTGGCTACCTTAAGAGAGTCATAGTTACTCCTACCAATTGCTCCACGTTTTACCATAGTCACATATTCAAGCTTTCTCTGGCCAGTTCACCAGAAGTGATACGCTATTATTTGTCGAACTTAAGACTTTCACAGTTATTTCTGCCAGGTGCTCCTCGAATTTGCCCATGAATTCCGCCTGGTGTCAAGTATTTGGCTACCTTAAGAGTGTCATAGTTACTCCTCCCTGTTGCTCCCTGTTTTATCACAGTCACGTCTTCAAGCATTCTCTGGCCTGTTCACCAGGAGTTATATCCATTATTAGTCGACCTTAAGACTTTCACAGTTACTCCTGCCAGGTGCCCCTCGAGTTTGTCGATTTATTCCGTTGGTGACGAGGCATTTGGCTACCTTAAGAGAGTCATAGTTACTCATACCAGTTGCTCCCCGTTTTACCATAGTCACATACTCAAGCTTTCTCTGGCCAGTTCATCAGAAGCGATACGCCATTATTTGTCGACCTTAAGACTTTCACAGTTATTTCTGCCAGGTGCTCCTCGAGTTATCCGATGTTTTTTGCTGGGCGACGAGCATTGGCAACCATAAGAGAGTCACAGTTACTCCTGCAAGTTGCTCTCCGTTTTAACACAGTAAAATCTTCAAGCTTTCTGGAGCCAGTTCAGCACAAGCGATACGCCATTATTTGTCGACCTTAAGACTTTCACAGGTATTTCTGCCAGGTGCTCCTCGAGTTTTCCGATGTTATTGGCTGGGCGACGAGCATTGGCAACCTTAAGAGAGTCACAGTTTCTCCTGCAAGTTGCTCCCCGTTTTAACACAGTAAAATCTTCAAGCTTTCTCGGGACAGTTCGGCACAAGCGATACGCCTTTATTTGTTGACCTTAAGACTTTCACAGTTATTTCTGCTAAATGCTCCTCGAGTTTGCCGATTTATTCCGTTGGTGACGTTGCATTTGGCTACCTTAAGAGAGTCGTAGTTACTCCTACCAATTGCTCCCCGTTTTACCATAGTCAAGACTTTCACAGTTATTTCTGCCAGATGCTCCTCGAATTTGCCCATGTATTTCGCCTGGTGACGAGTATTTGGCTACCTTAAGAGTGTCATAGTTACTCCTTCCTGTTGCTCCCTGTTTTATCACAGTCACGTCTTCAAGCTTCCTCTGTCCTGTTCACCAGGAGTTATATCCATTATTAGTCGACCTTAAGACTTTCACAGTTACTCCTGCCAGGTGCCCCTCGAGTTTGCCGATTTATTCCGTTGGTGACGAGGCATTTGGCTACTTTATGAGAGTCATAGTTTTTCATACCAGTTGCTCCCCGTTTTACCATAGTCACATACTTAAGCTTTCTCTGGCCAGTTCATCAGAAGCGATACGCCATTATTTGTCGACCTTAAGACTTTCACAGTTACTCCTGCCAGGTACCCCTCGACTTTGCCGATTTATTCCGTTGGTGACGATGCATTTGGCTACCTTAAGATAGTCATAGTTACTCCTACCAATTGCTCCCCGTTTTACCATAGTCACATATTCAAGCTTTCTCTGGCCAGTTCACCAGAAGTGATACGCTATTATTTGTCGAACTTAAGACTTTCACAGTTATTTCTGCCAGGTGCTCCTCGAATTTGCCCATGTATTCCGCCTGGTGTCGAGTATTTGGCTACCTTAAGAGTGTCATAGTTACTCCTTCCTGTTGCTCCCTGTTTTATCACAGTCACGTCCTCAAGCTTTCTCTGGCCTGTTCACCAGGAGTTATATCCATTATTAGTCGACTTTAAGACTTTCGCAGTTACTCCTGTCAGGTGCCCCTCGAGTTTGCCGATTTATTCCGTTGGTGACGAGGCATTTGGCTACCTTAAGAGAGTCATAGTTACTCATACCAGTTGCTCCCCGTTTTACCATAGTCACATACTCAAGCTTTCTCTGGCCAGTTCATCAGAAGCGATACGCCATTATTTGTCGACCTTAAGACTTTCATAGTTATTTCTGCCAGGTGCTCCTCGAGTTATCCGATGTTTTTTGCTGGGCGACGAGCATTGGCAACCATAAGAGAGTCACAGTTACTCCTGCAAGTTGCTCTCCGTTTGAACACAGTAAAATCTTCAAGCTTTCTGGAGCCAGTTCAGCACAAGCGATACGCCATTATTTGTCGACCTTAAGACTTTCACAGTTATTTCTGCTAGGTGCTCCTCGAGTTTGCCGATTAATTCCGTCTGGTGACGAGGCATTTGGCTACCTTAAGAGAGTCGTAGTTACTCCTACCAATTGCTCCCCGTTTTACCATAGTCACATATTCAAGCTTTCTCTGACCAGTTCACCAGAAGTGATACGCTATTATTTGTCGAACTTAAGACTTTCACAGTTATTTCTGCCAGGTGCTCCTCGAATTTGCCCATGTATTTCGCCTGGTGACGAGTATTTGGCTACCTTAAGAGTGTCATAGTTATTCCTCCCTGTTGCTCCCTGTTTTATCACAGTCACGTCTTCAAGCATTCTCTGGACTGTTCACCAGGATTTATATCCATTATTAGTCGACCTTAAGACTTTCACAGTTACTCCTGCCAGGTGCCCCTCGAGTTTGCCGATTTATTCCGTTGGTGACGAGGCATTTGGCTACCTTAAGAGAGTCATAGTTACTCATACCAGTTGCTCCCCGTTTTACCATAGTCACATACTCAAGCTTTCTCTGGCCAGTTCATCAGAAGCGATACGCCATTATTTGTCGACCTTAAGACTTTCACAGTTACTCCTGCCAGGTGCCCCTCGACTTTGCCGATTTATTCCGTTGGTGACGATGCATTTGGCTACCTTAAGAGAGTCATAGTTACTCCTACCAATTGCTCCACGTTTTACCATAGTCACATATTCAAGCTTTCTCTGGCCAGTTCACCAGAAGTGATACGCTATTATTTGTCGAACTTAAGACTTTCACAGTTATTTCTGCCAGGTGCTCCTCGAATTTGCCCATGAATTCCGCCTGGTGTCAAGTATTTGGCTACCTTAAGAGTGTCATAGTTACTCCTCCCTGTTGCTCCCTGTTTTATCACAGTCACGTCTTCAAGCATTCTCTGGCCTGTTCACCAGGAGTTATATCCATTATTAGTCGACCTTAAGACTTTCACAGTTACTCCTGCCAGGTGCCCCTCGAGTTTGTCGATTTATTCCGTTGGTGACGAGGCATTTGGCTACCTTAAGAGAGTCATAGTTACTCATACCAGTTGCTCCCCGTTTTACCATAGTCACATACTCAAGCTTTCTCTGGCCAGTTCATCAGAAGCGATACGCCATTATTTGTCGACCTTAAGACTTTCACAGTTATTTCTGCCAGGTGCTCCTCGAGTTATCCGATGTTTTTTGCTGGGCGACGAGCATTGGCAACCATAAGAGAGTCACAGTTACTCCTGCAAGTTGCTCTCCGTTTTAACACAGTAAAATCTTCAAGCTTTCTGGAGCCAGTTCAGCACAAGCGATACGCCATTATTTGTCGACCTTAAGACTTTCACAGGTATTTCTGCCAGGTGCTCCTCGAGTTTTCCGATGTTATTGGCTGGGCGACGAGCATTGGCAACCTTAAGAGAGTCACAGTTTCTCCTGCAAGTTGCTCCCCGTTTTAACACAGTAAAATCTTCAAGCTTTCTCGGGACAGTTCGGCACAAGCGATACGCCTTTATTTGTTGACCTTAAGACTTTCACAGTTATTTCTGCTAAATGCTCCTCGAGTTTGCCGATTTATTCCGTTGGTGACGTTGCATTTGGCTACCTTAAGAGAGTCGTAGTTACTCCTACCAATTGCTCCCCGTTTTACCATAGTCAAGACTTTCACAGTTATTTCTGCCAGATGCTCCTCGAATTTGCCCATGTATTTCGCCTGGTGACGAGTATTTGGCTACCTTAAGAGTGTCATAGTTACTCCTTCCTGTTGCTCCCTGTTTTATCACAGTCACGTCTTCAAGCTTCCTCTGTCCTGTTCACCAGGAGTTATATCCATTATTAGTCGACCTTAAGACTTTCACAGTTACTCCTGCCAGGTGCCCCTCGAGTTTGCCGATTTATTCCGTTGGTGACGAGGCATTTGGCTACTTTATGAGAGTCATAGTTTTTCATACCAGTTGCTCCCCGTTTTACCATAGTCACATACTTAAGCTTTCTCTGGCCAGTTCATCAGAAGCGATACGCCATTATTTGTCGACCTTAAGACTTTCACAGTTACTCCTGCCAGGTACCCCTCGACTTTGCCGATTTATTCCGTTGGTGACGATGCATTTGGCTACCTTAAGATAGTCATAGTTACTCCTACCAATTGCTCCCCGTTTTACCATAGTCACATATTCAAGCTTTCTCTGGCCAGTTCACCAGAAGTGATACGCTATTATTTGTCGAACTTAAGACTTTCACAGTTATTTCTGCCAGGTGCTCCTCGAATTTGCCCATGTATTCCGCCTGGTGTCGAGTATTTGGCTACCTTAAGAGTGTCATAGTTACTCCTTCCTGTTGCTCCCTGTTTTATCACAGTCACGTCCTCAAGCTTTCTCTGGCCTGTTCACCAGGAGTTATATCCATTATTAGTCGACTTTAAGACTTTCGCAGTTACTCCTGTCAGGTGCCCCTCGAGTTTGCCGATTTATTCCGTTGGTGACGAGGCATTTGGCTACCTTAAGAGAGTCATAGTTACTCATACCAGTTGCTCCCCGTTTTACCATAGTCACATACTCAAGCTTTCTCTGGCCAGTTCATCAGAAGCGATACGCCATTATTTGTCGACCTTAAGACTTTCATAGTTATTTCTGCCAGGTGCTCCTCGAGTTATCCGATGTTTTTTGCTGGGCGACGAGCATTGGCAACCATAAGAGAGTCACAGTTACTCCTGCAAGTTGCTCTCCGTTTGAACACAGTAAAATCTTCAAGCTTTCTGGAGCCAGTTCAGCACAAGCGATACGCCATTATTTGTCGACCTTAAGACTTTCACAGTTATTTCTGCTAGGTGCTCCTCGAGTTTGCCGATTAATTCCGTCTGGTGACGAGGCATTTGGCTACCTTAAGAGAGTCGTAGTTACTCCTACCAATTGCTCCCCGTTTTACCATAGTCACATATTCAAGCTTTCTCTGACCAGTTCACCAGAAGTGATACGCTATTATTTGTCGAACTTAAGACTTTCACAGTTATTTCTGCCAGGTGCTCCTCGAATTTGCCCATGTATTTCGCCTGGTGACGAGTATTTGGCTACCTTAAGAGTGTCATAGTTATTCCTCCCTGTTGCTCCCTGTTTTATCACAGTCACGTCTTCAAGCATTCTCTGGACTGTTCACCAGGATTTATATCCATTATTAGTCGACCTTAAGACTTTCACAGTTACTCCTGCCAGGTGCCCCTCGAGTTTGCCGATTTATTCCGTTGGTGACGAGGCATTTGGCTACCTTAAGAGAGTCATAGTTACTCATACCAGTTGCTCCCCGTTTTACCATAGTCACATACTCAAGCTTTCTCTGGCCAGTTCATCAGAAGCGATACGCCATTATTTGTCGACCTTAAGACTTTCACAGTTACTCCTGCCAGGTGCCCCTCGACTTTGCCGATTTATTCCGTTGGTGACGATGCATTTGGCTACCTTAAGAGAGTCATAGTTACTCCTACCAATTGCTCCACGTTTTACCATAGTCACATATTCAAGCTTTCTCTGGCCAGTTCACCAGAAGTGATACGCTATTATTTGTCGAACTTAAGACTTTCACAGTTATTTCTGCCAGGTGCTCCTCGAATTTGCCCATGAATTCCGCCTGGTGTCAAGTATTTGGCTACCTTAAGAGTGTCATAGTTACTCCTTCCTGTTGCTCCCTGTTTTATCACAGTCACGTCTTCAAGCTTTCTCTGGCCTGTTCACCAGGAGTTATATCCATTATTAGTCGACTTTAAGACTTTCGCAGTTACTCCTGTCAGGTGCCCCTCGAGTTTGCCGATTTATTCCGTTGGTGACGAGGCATTTGGCTACCTTAAGAGAGTCATAGTTACTCATACCAGTTGCTCCCCGTTTTACCATAGTCACATACTCAAGCTTTCTCTGGCCAGTTCATCAGAAGCGATACGCCATTATTTGTCGACCTTAAGACTTTCACAGTTATTTCTGCCAGGTGCTCCTCGAGTTATCCGATGTTTTTTGCTGGGCGACGAGCATTGGCAACCATAAGAGAGTCACAGTTACTCCTGCAAGTTGCTCTCCGTTTGAACACAGTAAAATCTTCAAGCTTTCTGGAGCCAGTTCAGCACAAGCGATACGCCATTATTTGTCGACCTTAAGACTTTCACAGTTATTTCTGCTAGGTGCTCCTCGAGTTTGCCGATTAATTCCGTCTGGTGACGAGGCATTTGGCTACCTTAAGAGAGTCGTAGTTACTCCTACCAATTGCTCCCCGTTTTACCATAGTCACATATTCAAGCTTTCTCTGACCAGTTCACCAGAAGTGATACGCTATTATTTGTCGAACTTAAGACTTTCACAGTTATTTCTGCCAGGTGCTCCTCGAATTTGCCCATGTATTTCGCCTGGTGACGAGTATTTGGCTACCTTAAGAGTGTCATAGTTATTCCTCCCTGTTGCTCCCTGTTTTATCACAGTCACGTCTTCAAGCATTCTCTGGACTGTTCACCAGGATTTATATCCATTATTAGTCGACCTTAAGACTTTCACAGTTACTCCTGCCAGGTGCCCCTCGAGTTTGCCGATTTATTCCGTTGGTGACGAGGCATTTGGCTACCTTAAGAGAGTCATAGTTACTCATACCAGTTGCTCCCCGTTTTACCATAGTCACATACTCAAGCTTTCTCTGGCCAGTTCATCAGAAGCGATACGCCATTATTTGTCGACCTTAAGACTTTCACAGTTACTCCTGCCAGGTGCCCCTCGACTTTGCCGATTTATTCCGTTGGTGACGATGCATTTGGCTACCTTAAGAGAGTCATAGTTACTCCTACCAATTGCTCCACGTTTTACCATAGTCACATATTCAAGCTTTCTCTGGCCAGTTCACCAGAAGTGATACGCTATTATTTGTCGAACTTAAGACTTTCACAGTTATTTCTGCCAGGTGCTCCTCGAATTTGCCCATGAATTCCGCCTGGTGTCAAGTATTTGGCTACCTTAAGAGTGTCATAGTTACTCCTTCCTGTTGCTCCCTGTTTTATCACAGTCACGTCTTCAAGCTTTCTCTGGCCTGTTCACCAGGAGTTATATCCATTATTAGTCGACTTTAAGACTTTCGCAGTTACTCCTGTCAGGTGCCCCTCGAGTTTGCCGATTTATTCCGTTGGTGACGAGGCATTTGGCTACCTTAAGAGAGTCATAGTTACTCATACCAGTTGCTCCCCGTTTTACCATAGTCACATACTCAAGCTTTCTCTGGCCAGTTCATCAGAAGCGATACGCCATTATTTGTCGACCTTAAGACTTTCACAGTTATTTCTGCCAGGTGCTCCTCGAGTTATCCGATGTTTTTTGCTGGGCGACGAGCATTGGCAACCATAAGAGAGTCACAGTTACTCCTGCAAGTTGCTCTCCGTTTGAACACAGTAAAATCTTCAAGCTTTCTGGAGCCAGTTCAGCACAAGCGATACGCCTTTATTTGTCGACCTTAAGACTTTCACAGTTATTTCTGCTAGGTGCTCCTCGAGTTTGCCGATTAATTCCGTCTGGTGACGAGGCATTTGGCTACCTTAAGAGAGTCGTAGTTACTCCTACCAATTGCTCCCCGTTTTACCATAGTCACATATTCAAGCTTTCTCTGACCAGTTCACCAGAAGTGATACGCTATTATTTGTCGAACTTAAGACTTTCACAGTTATTTCTGCCAGGTGCTCCTCGAATTTGCCCATGTATTTCGCCTGGTGACGAGTATTTGGCTACCTTAAGAGTGTCATAGTTACTCCTCCCTGTTGCTCCCTGTTTTATCACAGTCACGTCTTCAAGCATTCTCTGGCCTGTTCACCAGGATTTATATCCATTATTAGTCGACCTTAAGACTTTCACAGTTACTCCTGCCAGGTGCCCCTCGAGTTTGCCGATTTATTCCGTTGGTGACGAGGCATTTGGCTACCTTAAGAGAGTCATAGTTACTCATACCAGTTGCTCCCCGTTTTACCATAGTCACATACTCAAGCTTTCTCTGGCCAGTTCATCAGAAGCGATACGCCATTATTTGTCGACCTTAAGACTTTCACAGTTATTTCTGCCAGGTGCTCCTCGAGTTATCCGATGTTTTTTGCTGGGCGACGAGCATTGGCAACCATAAGAGAGTCACAGTTACTCCTGCAAGTTGCTCTCCGTTTTAACACAGTAAAATCTTCAAGCTTTCTGGAGCCAGTTCAGCACAAGCGATACGCCATTATTTGTCGACCTTAAGACTTTCACAGGTATTTCTGCCAGGTGCTCCTCGAGTTTTCCGATGTTATTGGCTGGGCGACGAGCATTGGCAACCTTAAGAGAGTCACAGTTTCTCCTGCAAGTTGCTCCCCGTTTTAACACAGTAAAATCTTCAAGCTTTCTCGGGACAGTTCGGCACAAGCGATACGCCTTTATTTGTTGACCTTAAGACTTTCACAGTTATTTCTGCTAAATGCTCCTCGAGTTTGCCGATTTATTCCGTTGGTGACGTTGCATTTGGCTACCTTAAGAGAGTCATAGTTACTCCTACCAATTGCTCCCCGTTTTACCATAGTCAAGACTTTCACAGTTATTTCTGCCAGATGCTCCTCGAATTTGCCCATGTATTTCGCCTGGTGACGAGTATTTGGCTACCTTAAGAGTGTCATAGTTACTCCTTCCTGTTGCTCCCTGTTTTATCACAGTCACGTCTTCAAGCTTCCTCTGTCCTGTTCACCAGGAGTTATATCCATTATTAGTCGACCTTAAGACTTTCACAGTTACTCCTGCCAGGTGCCCCTCGAGTTTGCCGATTTATTCCGTTGGTGACGAGGCATTTGGCTACTTTATGAGAGTCATAGTTTTTCATACCAGTTGCTCCCCGTTTTACCATAGTCACATACTTAAGCTTTCTCTGGCCAGTTCATCAGAAGCGATACGCCATTATTTGTCGACCTTAAGACTTTCACAGTTACTCCTGCCAGGTACCCCTCGACTTTGCCGATTTATTCCGTTGGTGACGATGCATTTGGCTACCTTAAGATAGTCATAGTTACTCCTACCAATTGCTCCCCGTTTTACCATAGTCACATATTCAAGCTTTCTCTGGCCAGTTCACCAGAAGTGATACGCTATTATTTGTCGAACTTAAGACTTTCACAGTTATTTCTGCCAGGTGCTCCTCGAATTTGCCCATGTATTCCGCCTGGTGTCGAGTATTTGGCTACCTTAAGAGTGTCATAGTTACTCCTTCCTGTTGCTCCCTGTTTTATCACAGTCACGTCTTCAAGCTTTCTCTGGCCTGTTCACCAGGAGTTATATCCATTATTAGTCGACTTTAAGACTTTCGCAGTTACTCCTGTCAGGTGCCCCTCGAGTTTGCCGATTTATTCCGTTGGTGACGAGGCATTTGGCTACCTTAAGAGAGTCATAGTTACTCATACCAGTTGCTCCCCGTTTTACCATAGTCACATACTCAAGCTTTCTCTGGCCAGTTCATCAGAAGCGATACGCCATTATTTGTCGACCTTAAGACTTTCACAGTTATTTCTGCCAGGTGCTCCTCGAGTTATCCGATGTTTTTTGCTGGGCGACGAGCATTGGCAACCATAAGAGAGTCACAGTTACTCCTGCAAGTTGCTCTCCGTTTGAACACAGTAAAATCTTCAAGCTTTCTGGAGCCAGTTCAGCACAAGCGATACGCCATTATTTGTCGACCTTAAGACTTTCACAGTTATTTCTGCTAGGTGCTCCTCGAGTTTGCCGATTAATTCCGTCTGGTGACGAGGCATTTGGCTACCTTAAGAGAGTCGTAGTTACTCCTACCAATTGCTCCCCGTTTTACCATAGTCACATATTCAAGCTTTCTCTGACCAGTTCACCAGAAGTGATACGCTATTATTTGTCGAACTTAAGACTTTCACAGTTATTTCTGCCAGGTGCTCCTCGAATTTGCCCATGTATTTCGCCTGGTGACGAGTATTTGGCTACCTTAAGAGTGTCATAGTTATTCCTCCCTGTTGCTCCCTGTTTTATCACAGTCACGTCTTCAAGCATTCTCTGGACTGTTCACCAGGATTTATATCCATTATTAGTCGACCTTAAGACTTTCACAGTTACTCCTGCCAGGTGCCCCTCGAGTTTGCCGATTTATTCCGTTGGTGACGAGGCATTTGGCTACCTTAAGAGGGTCATAGTTACTCATACCAGTTGCTCCCCGTTTTACCATAGTCACATACTCAAGCTTTCTCTGGCCAGTTCATCAGAAGCGATACGCCATTATTTGTCGACCTTAAGACTTTCACAGTTACTCCTGCCAGGTGCCCCTCGACTTTGCCGATTTATTCCGTTGGTGACGATGCATTTGGCTACCTTAAGAGAGTCATAGTTACTCCTACCAATTGCTCCCCGTTTTACCATAGTCACATATTCAAGCTTTCTCTGGCCAGTTCACCAGAAGTGATACGCTATTATTTGTCGAACTTAAGACTTTCACAGTTATTTCTGCCAGGTGCTCCTCGAATTTGCCCATGTATTCCGCCTGGTGTCGAGTATTTGGCTACCTTAAGAGTGTCATAGTTACTCCTTCCTGTTGCTCCCTGTTTTATCACAGTCACGTCTTCAAGCTTTCTCTGGCCTGTTCACCAGGAGTTATATCCATTATTAGTCGACTTTAAGACTTTCGCAGTTACTCCTGTCAGGTGCCCCTCGAGTTTGCCGATTTATTCCGTTGGTGACGAGGCATTTGGCTACCTTAAGAGAGTCATAGTTACTCATACCAGTTGCTCCCCGTTTTACCATAGTCACATACTCAAGCTTTCTCTGGCCAGTTCATCAGAAGCGATACGCCATTATTTGTCGACCTTAAGACTTTCACAGTTATTTCTGCCAGGTGCTCCTCGAGTTATCCGATGTTTTTTGCTGGGCGACGAGCATTGGCAACCATAAGAGAGTCACAGTTACTCCTGCAAGTTGCTCTCCGTTTGAACACAGTAAAATCTTCAAGCTTTCTGGAGCCAGTTCAGCACAAGCGATACGCCATTATTTGTCGACCTTAAGACTTTCACAGTTATTTCTGCTAGGTGCTCCTCGAGTTTGCCGATTAATTCCGTCTGGTGACGAGGCATTTGGCTACCTTAAGAGAGTCGTAGTTACTCCTACCAATTGCTCCCCGTTTTACCATAGTCACATATTCAAGCTTTCTCTGACCAGTTCACCAGAAGTGATACGCTATTATTTGTCGAACTTAAGACTTTCACAGTTATTTCTGCCAGGTGCTCCTCGAATTTGCCCATGTATTTCGCCTGGTGACGAGTATTTGGCTACCTTAAGAGTGTCATAGTTACTCCTCCCTGTTGCTCCCTGTTTTATCACAGTCACGTCTTCAAGCATTCTCTGGCCTGTTCACCAGGATTTATATCCATTATTAGTCGACCTTAAGACTTTCACAGTTACTCCTGCCAGGTGCCCCTCGAGTTTGCCGATTTATTCCGTTGGTGACGAGGCATTTGGCTACCTTAAGAGAGTCATAGTTACTCATACCAGTTGCTCCCCGTTTTACCATAGTCACATACTCAAGCTTTCTCTGGCCAGTTCATCAGAAGCGATACGCCATTATTTGTCGACCTTAAGACTTTCACAGTTATTTCTGCCAGGTGCTCCTCGAGTTATCCGATGTTTTTTGCTGGGCGACGAGCATTGGCAACCATAAGAGAGTCACAGTTACTCCTGCAAGTTGCTCTCCGTTTGAACACAGTAAAATCTTCAAGCTTTCTGGAGCCAGTTCAGCACAAGCGATACGCCATTATTTGTCGACCTTAAGACTTTCACAGGTATTTCTGCCAGGTGCTCCTCGAGTTTTCCGATGTTATTGGCTGGGCGACGAGCATTGGCAACCTTAAGAGAGTCACAGTTTCTCCTGCAAGTTGCTCCCCGTTTTAACACAGTAAAATCTTCAAGCTTTCTCGGGACAGTTCGGCACAAGCGATACGCCTTTATTTGTTGACCTTAAGACTTTCACAGTTATTTCTGCTAAATGCTCCTCGAGTTTGCCGATTTATTCCGTTGGTGACGTTGCATTTGGCTACCTTAAGAGAGTCATAGTTACTCCTACCAATTGCTCCCCGTTTTACCATAGTCAAGACTTTCACAGTTATTTCTGCCAGATGCTCCTCGAATTTGCCCATGTATTTCGCCTGGTGACGAGTATTTGGCTACCTTAAGAGTGTCATAGTTACTCCTTCCTGTTGCTCCCTGTTTTATCACAGTCACGTCTTCAAGCTTCCTCTGTCCTGTTCACCAGGAGTTATATCCATTATTAGTCGACCTTAAGACTTTCACAGTTACTCCTGCCAGGTGCCCCTCGAGTTTGCCGATTTATTCCGTTGGTGACGAGGCATTTGGCTACTTTATGAGAGTCATAGTTTTTCATACCAGTTGCTCCCCGTTTTACCATAGTCACATACTCAAGCTTTCTCTGGCCAGTTCATCAGAAGCGATACGCCATTATTTGTCGACCTTAAGACTTTCACAGTTACTCCTGCCAGGTGCCCCTCGACTTTGCCGATTTATTCCGTTGGTGACGATGCATTTGGCTACCTTAAGAGAGTCATAGTTACTCCTACCAATTGCTCCACGTTTTACCATAGTCACATATTCAAGCTTTCTCTGGCCAGTTCACCAGAAGTGATACGCTATTATTTGTCGAACTTAAGACTTTCACAGTTATTTCTGCCAGGTGCTCCTCGAATTTGCCCATGAATTCCGCCTGGTGTCAAGTATTTGGCTACCTTAAGAGTGTCATAGTTACTCCTTCCTGTTGCTCCCTGTTTTATCACAGTCACGTCTTCAAGCTTTCTCTGGCCTGTTCACCAGGAGTTATATCCATTATTAGTCGACTTTAAGACTTTCGCAGTTACTCCTGTCAGGTGCCCCTCGAGTTTGCCGATTTATTCCGTTGGTGACGAGGCATTTGGCTACCTTAAGAGAGTCATAGTTACTCATACCAGTTGCTCCCCGTTTTACCATAGTCACATACTCAAGCTTTCTCTGGCCAGTTCATCAGAAGCGATACGCCATTATTTGTCGACCTTAAGACTTTCACAGTTATTTCTGCCAGGTGCTCCTCGAGTTATCCGATGTTTTTTGCTGGGCGACGAGCATTGGCAACCATAAGAGAGTCACAGTTACTCCTGCAAGTTGCTCTCCGTTTGAACACAGTAAAATCTTCAAGCTTTCTGGAGCCAGTTCAGCACAAGCGATACGCCATTATTTGTCGACCTTAAGACTTTCACAGTTATTTCTGCTAGGTGCTCCTCGAGTTTGCCGATTAATTCCGTCTGGTGACGAGGCATTTGGCTACCTTAAGAGAGTCGTAGTTACTCCTACCAATTGCTCCCCGTTTTACCATAGTCACATATTCAAGCTTTCTCTGACCAGTTCACCAGAAGTGATACGCTATTATTTGTCGAACTTAAGACTTTCACAGTTATTTCTGCCAGGTGCTCCTCGAATTTGCCCATGTATTTCGCCTGGTGACGAGTATTTGGCTACCTTAAGAGTGTCATAGTTACTCCTCCCTGTTGCTCCCTGTTTTATCACAGTCACGTCTTCAAGCATTCTCTGGCCTGTTCACCAGGATTTATATCCATTATTAGTCGACCTTAAGACTTTCACAGTTACTCCTGCCAGGTGCCCCTCGAGTTTGCCGATTTATTCCGTTGGTGACGAGGCATTTGGCTACCTTAAGAGAGTCATAGTTACTCATACCAGTTGCTCCCCGTTTTACCATAGTCACATACTCAAGCTTTCTCTGGCCAGTTCATCAGAAGCGATACGCCATTATTTGTCGACCTTAAGACTTTCACAGTTATTTCTGCCAGGTGCTCCTCGAGTTATCCGATGTTTTTTGCTGGGCGACGAGCATTGGCAACCATAAGAGAGTCACAGTTACTCCTGCAAGTTGCTCTCCGTTTGAACACAGTAAAATCTTCAAGCTTTCTGGAGCCAGTTCAGCACAAGCGATACGCCATTATTTGTCGACCTTAAGACTTTCACAGGTATTTCTGCCAGGTGCTCCTCGAGTTTTCCGATGTTATTGGCTGGGCGACGAGCATTGGCAACCTTAAGAGAGTCACAGTTTCTCCTGCAAGTTGCTCCCCGTTTTAACACAGTAAAATCTTCAAGCTTTCTCGGGACAGTTCGGCACAAGCGATACGCCTTTATTTGTTGACCTTAAGACTTTCACAGTTATTTCTGCTAAATGCTCCTCGAGTTTGCCGATTTATTCCGTTGGTGACGTTGCATTTGGCTACCTTAAGAGAGTCATAGTTACTCCTACCAATTGCTCCCCGTTTTACCATAGTCAAGACTTTCACAGTTATTTCTGCCAGATGCTCCTCGAATTTGCCCATGTATTTCGCCTGGTGACGAGTATTTGGCTACCTTAAGAGTGTCATAGTTACTCCTTCCTGTTGCTCCCTGTTTTATCACAGTCACGTCTTCAAGCTTCCTCTGTCCTGTTCACCAGGAGTTATATCCATTATTAGTCGACCTTAAGACTTTCACAGTTACTCCTGCCAGGTGCCCCTCGAGTTTGCCGATTTATTCCGTTGGTGACGAGGCATTTGGCTACTTTATGAGAGTCATAGTTTTTCATACCAGTTGCTCCCCGTTTTACCATAGTCACATACTCAAGCTTTCTCTGGCCAGTTCATCAGAAGCGATACGCCATTATTTGTCGACCTTAAGACTTTCACAGTTACTCCTGCCAGGTGCCCCTCGACTTTGCCGATTTATTCCGTTGGTGACGATGCATTTGGCTACCTTAAGAGAGTCATAGTTACTCCTACCAATTGCTCCACGTTTTACCATAGTCACATATTCAAGCTTTCTCTGGCCAGTTCACCAGAAGTGATACGCTATTATTTGTCGAACTTAAGACTTTCACAGTTATTTCTGCCAGGTGCTCCTCGAATTTGCCCATGAATTCCGCCTGGTGTCAAGTATTTGGCTACCTTAAGAGTGTCATAGTTACTCCTTCCTGTTGCTCCCTGTTTTATCACAGTCACGTCTTCAAGCTTTCTCTGGCCTGTTCACCAGGAGTTATATCCATTATTAGTCGACTTTAAGACTTTCGCAGTTACTCCTGTCAGGTGCCCCTCGAGTTTGCCGATTTATTCCGTTGGTGACGAGGCATTTGGCTACCTTAAGAGAGTCATAGTTACTCATACCAGTTGCTCCCCGTTTTACCATAGTCACATACTCAAGCTTTCTCTGGCCAGTTCATCAGAAGCGATACGCCATTATTTGTCGACCTTAAGACTTTCACAGTTACTCCTGCCAGGTGCCCCTCGACTTTGCCGATTTATTCCGTTGGTGACGATGCATTTGGCTACCTTAAGAGAGTCATAGTTACTCCTACCAATTGCTCCACGTTTTACCATAGTCACATATTCAAGCTTTCTCTGGCCAGTTCACCAGAAGTGATACGCTATTATTTGTCGAACTTAAGACTTTCACAGTTATTTCTGCCAGGTGCTCCTCGAATTTGCCCATGAATTCCGCCTGGTGTCAAGTATTTGGCTACCTTAAGAGTGTCATAGTTACTCCTTCCTGTTGCTCCCTGTTTTATCACAGTCACGTCTTCAAGCTTTCTCTGGCCTGTTCACCAGGAGTTATATCCATTATTAGTCGACTTTAAGACTTTCGCAGTTACTCCTGTCAGGTGCCCCTCGAGTTTGCCGATTTATTCCGTTGGTGACGAGGCATTTGGCTACCTTAAGAGAGTCATAGTTACTCATACCAGTTGCTCCCCGTTTTACCATAGTCACATACTCAAGCTTTCTCTGGCCAGTTCATCAGAAGCGATACGCCATTATTTGTCGACCTTAAGACTTTCACAGTTATTTCTGCCAGGTGCTCCTCGAGTTATCCGATGTTTTTTGCTGGGCGACGAGCATTGGCAACCATAAGAGAGTCACAGTTACTCCTGCAAGTTGCTCTCCGTTTGAACACAGTAAAATCTTCAAGCTTTCTGGAGCCAGTTCAGCACAAGCGATACGCCATTATTTGTCGACCTTAAGACTTTCACAGTTATTTCTGCTAGGTGCTCCTCGAGTTTGCCGATTAATTCCGTCTGGTGACGAGGCATTTGGCTACCTTAAGAGAGTCGTAGTTACTCCTACCAATTGCTCCCCGTTTTACCATAGTCACATATTCAAGCTTTCTCTGACCAGTTCACCAGAAGTGATACGCTATTATTTGTCGAACTTAAGACTTTCACAGTTATTTCTGCCAGGTGCTCCTCGAATTTGCCCATGTATTTCGCCTGGTGACGAGTATTTGGCTACCTTAAGAGTGTCATAGTTACTCCTCCCTGTTGCTCCCTGTTTTATCACAGTCACGTCTTCAAGCATTCTCTGGCCTGTTCACCAGGATTTATATCCATTATTAGTCGACCTTAAGACTTTCACAGTTACTCCTGCCAGGTGCCCCTCGAGTTTGCCGATTTATTCCGTTGGTGACGAGGCATTTGGCTACCTTAAGAGAGTCATAGTTACTCATACCAGTTGCTCCCCGTTTTACCATAGTCACATACTCAAGCTTTCTCTGGCCAGTTCATCAGAAGCGATACGCCATTATTTGTCGACCTTAAGACTTTCACAGTTATTTCTGCCAGGTGCTCCTCGAGTTATCCGATGTTTTTTGCTGGGCGACGAGCATTGGCAACCATAAGAGAGTCACAGTTACTCCTGCAAGTTGCTCTCCGTTTGAACACAGTAAAATCTTCAAGCTTTCTGGAGCCAGTTCAGCACAAGCGATACGCCATTATTTGTCGACCTTAAGACTTTCACAGGTATTTCTGCCAGGTGCTCCTCGAGTTTTCCGATGTTATTGGCTGGGCGACGAGCATTGGCAACCTTAAGAGAGTCACAGTTTCTCCTGCAAGTTGCTCCCCGTTTTAACACAGTAAAATCTTCAAGCTTTCTCGGGACAGTTCGGCACAAGCGATACGCCTTTATTTGTTGACCTTAAGACTTTCACAGTTATTTCTGCTAAATGCTCCTCGAGTTTGCCGATTTATTCCGTTGGTGACGTTGCATTTGGCTACCTTAAGAGAGTCATAGTTACTCCTACCAATTGCTCCCCGTTTTACCATAGTCAAGACTTTCACAGTTATTTCTGCCAGATGCTCCTCGAATTTGCCCATGTATTTCGCCTGGTGACGAGTATTTGGCTACCTTAAGAGTGTCATAGTTACTCCTTCCTGTTGCTCCCTGTTTTATCACAGTCACGTCTTCAAGCTTCCTCTGTCCTGTTCACCAGGAGTTATATCCATTATTAGTCGACCTTAAGACTTTCACAGTTACTCCTGCCAGGTGCCCCTCGAGTTTGCCGATTTATTCCGTTGGTGACGAGGCATTTGGCTACTTTATGAGAGTCATAGTTTTTCATACCAGTTGCTCCCCGTTTTACCATAGTCACATACTCAAGCTTTCTCTGGCCAGTTCATCAGAAGCGATACGCCATTATTTGTCGACCTTAAGACTTTCACAGTTACTCCTGCCAGGTGCCCCTCGACTTTGCCGATTTATTCCGTTGGTGACGATGCATTTGGCTACCTTAAGAGAGTCATAGTTACTCCTACCAATTGCTCCACGTTTTACCATAGTCACATATTCAAGCTTTCTCTGGCCAGTTCACCAGAAGTGATACGCTATTATTTGTCGAACTTAAGACTTTCACAGTTATTTCTGCCAGGTGCTCCTCGAATTTGCCCATGAATTCCGCCTGGTGTCAAGTATTTGGCTACCTTAAGAGTGTCATAGTTACTCCTTCCTGTTGCTCCCTGTTTTATCACAGTCACGTCTTCAAGCTTTCTCTGGCCTGTTCACCAGGAGTTATATCCATTATTAGTCGACTTTAAGACTTTCGCAGTTACTCCTGTCAGGTGCCCCTCGAGTTTGCCGATTTATTCCGTTGGTGACGAGGCATTTGGCTACCTTAAGAGAGTCATAGTTACTCATACCAGTTGCTCCCCGTTTTACCATAGTCACATACTCAAGCTTTCTCTGGCCAGTTCATCAGAAGCGATACGCCATTATTTGTCGACCTTAAGACTTTCACAGTTATTTCTGCCAGGTGCTCCTCGAGTTATCCGATGTTTTTTGCTGGGCGACGAGCATTGGCAACCATAAGAGAGTCACAGTTACTCCTGCAAGTTGCTCTCCGTTTGAACACAGTAAAATCTTCAAGCTTTCTGGAGCCAGTTCAGCACAAGCGATACGCCTTTATTTGTCGACCTTAAGACTTTCACAGTTATTTCTGCTAGGTGCTCCTCGAGTTTGCCGATTAATTCCGTCTGGTGACGAGGCATTTGGCTACCTTAAGAGAGTCGTAGTTACTCCTACCAATTGCTCCCCGTTTTACCATAGTCACATATTCAAGCTTTCTCTGACCAGTTCACCAGAAGTGATACGCTATTATTTGTCGAACTTAAGACTTTCACAGTTATTTCTGCCAGGTGCTCCTCGAATTTGCCCATGTATTTCGCCTGGTGACGAGTATTTGGCTACCTTAAGAGTGTCATAGTTACTCCTCCCTGTTGCTCCCTGTTTTATCACAGTCACGTCTTCAAGCATTCTCTGGCCTGTTCACCAGGATTTATATCCATTATTAGTCGACCTTAAGACTTTCACAGTTACTCCTGCCAGGTGCCCCTCGAGTTTGCCGATTTATTCCGTTGGTGACGAGGCATTTGGCTACCTTAAGAGAGTCATAGTTACTTATACCAGTTGCTCCCCGTTTTACCATAGTCACATACTCAAGCTTTCTCTGGCCAGTTCATCAGAAGCGATACGCCATTATTTGTCGACCTTAAGACTTTCACAGTTATTTCTGCCAGGTGCTCCTCGAGTTATCCGATGTTTTTTGCTGGGCGACGAGCATTGGCAACCATAAGAGAGTCACAGTTACTCCTGCAAGTTGCTCTCCGTTTTAACACAGTAAAATCTTCAAGCTTTCTGGAGCCAGTTCAGCACAAGCGATACGCCATTATTTGTCGACCTTAAGACTTTCACAGGTATTTCTGCCAGGTGCTCCTCGAGTTTTCCGATGTTATTGGCTGGGCGACGAGCATTGGCAACCTTAAGAGAGTCACAGTTTCTCCTGCAAGTTGCTCCCCGTTTTAACACAGTAAAATCTTCAAGCTTTCTCGGGACAGTTCGGCACAAGCGATACGCCTTTATTTGTTGACCTTAAGACTTTCACAGTTATTTCTGCTAAATGCTCCTCGAGTTTGCCGATTTATTCCGTTGGTGACGTTGCATTTGGCTACCTTAAGAGAGTCATAGTTACTCCTACCAATTGCTCCCCGTTTTACCATAGTCAAGACTTTCACAGTTATTTCTGCCAGATGCTCCTCGAATTTGCCCATGTATTTCGCCTGGTGACGAGTATTTGGCTACCTTAAGAGTGTCATAGTTACTCCTTCCTGTTGCTCCCTGTTTTATCACAGTCACGTCTTCAAGCTTCCTCTGTCCTGTTCACCAGGAGTTATATCCATTATTAGTCGACCTTAAGACTTTCACAGTTACTCCTGCCAGGTGCCCCTCGAGTTTGCCGATTTATTCCGTTGGTGACGAGGCATTTGGCTACTTTATGAGAGTCATAGTTTTTCATACCAGTTGCTCCCCGTTTTACCATAGTCACATACTTAAGCTTTCTCTGGCCAGTTCATCAGAAGCGATACGCCATTATTTGTCGACCTTAAGACTTTCACAGTTACTCCTGCCAGGTACCCCTCGACTTTGCCGATTTATTCCGTTGGTGACGATGCATTTGGCTACCTTAAGATAGTCATAGTTACTCCTACCAATTGCTCCCCGTTTTACCATAGTCACATATTCAAGCTTTCTCTGGCCAGTTCACCAGAAGTGATACGCTATTATTTGTCGAACTTAAGACTTTCACAGTTATTTCTGCCAGGTGCTCCTCGAATTTGCCCATGTATTCCGCCTGGTGTCGAGTATTTGGCTACCTTAAGAGTGTCATAGTTACTCCTTCCTGTTGCTCCCTGTTTTATCACAGTCACGTCTTCAAGCTTTCTCTGGCCTGTTCACCAGGAGTTATATCCATTATTAGTCGACTTTAAGACTTTCGCAGTTACTCCTGTCAGGTGCCCCTCGAGTTTGCCGATTTATTCCGTTGGTGACGAGGCATTTGGCTACCTTAAGAGAGTCATAGTTACTCATACCAGTTGCTCCCCGTTTTACCATAGTCACATACTCAAGCTTTCTCTGGCCAGTTCATCAGAAGCGATACGCCATTATTTGTCGACCTTAAGACTTTCACAGTTATTTCTGCCAGGTGCTCCTCGAGTTATCCGATGTTTTTTGCTGGGCGACGAGCATTGGCAACCATAAGAGAGTCACAGTTACTCCTGCAAGTTGCTCTCCGTTTGAACACAGTAAAATCTTCAAGCTTTCTGGAGCCAGTTCAGCACAAGCGATACGCCATTATTTGTCGACCTTAAGACTTTCACAGTTATTTCTGCTAGGTGCTCCTCGAGTTTGCCGATTAATTCCGTCTGGTGACGAGGCATTTGGCTACCTTAAGAGAGTCGTAGTTACTCCTACCAATTGCTCCCCGTTTTACCATAGTCACATATTCAAGCTTTCTCTGACCATTTCACCAGAAGTGATACGCTATTATTTGTCGAACTTAAGACTTTCACAGTTATTTCTGCCAGGTGCTCCTCGAATTTGCCCATGTATTTCGCCTGGTGACGAGTATTTGGCTACCTTAAGAGTGTCATAGTTATTCCTCCCTGTTGCTCCCTGTTTTATCACAGTCACGTCTTCAAGCATTCTCTGGACTGTTCACCAGGATTTATATCCATTATTAGTCGACCTTAAGACTTTCACAGTTACTCCTGCCAGGTGCCCCTCGAGTTTGCCGATTTATTCCGTTGGTGACGAGGCATTTGGCTACCTTAAGAGGGTCATAGTTACTCATACCAGTTGCTCCCCGTTTTACCATAGTCACATACTCAAGCTTTCTCTGGCCAGTTCATCAGAAGCGATACGCCATTATTTGTCGACCTTAAGACTTTCACAGTTACTCCTGCCAGGTGCCCCTCGACTTTGCCGATTTATTCCGTTGGTGACGATGCATTTGGCTACCTTAAGAGAGTCATAGTTACTCCTACCAATTGCTCCCCGTTTTACCATAGTCACATATTCAAGCTTTCTCTGGCCAGTTCACCAGAAGTGATACGCTATTATTTGTCGAACTTAAGACTTTCACAGTTATTTCTGCCAGGTGCTCCTCGAATTTGCCCATGTATTCCGCCTGGTGTCGAGTATTTGGCTACCTTAAGAGTGTCATAGTTACTCCTTCCTGTTGCTCCCTGTTTTATCACAGTCACGTCTTCAAGCTTTCTCTGGCCTGTTCACCAGGAGTTATATCCATTATTAGTCGACTTTAAGACTTTCGCAGTTACTCCTGTCAGGTGCCCCTCGAGTTTGCCGATTTATTCCGTTGGTGACGAGGCATTTGGCTACTTTAAGAGAGTCATAGTTACTCATACCAGTTGCTCCCCGTTTTACCATAGTCACATACTCAAGCTTTCTCTGGCCAGTTCATCAGAAGCGATACGCCATTATTTGTCGACCTTAAGACTTTCACAGTTATTTCTGCCAGGTGCTCCTCGAGTTATCCGATGTTTTTTGCTGGGCGACGAGCATTGGCAACCATAAGAGAGTCACAGTTACTCCTGCAAGTTGCTCTCCGTTTGAACACAGTAAAATCTTCAAGCTTTCTGGAGCCAGTTCAGCACAAGCGATACGCCATTATTTGTCGACCTTAAGACTTTCACAGTTATTTCTGCTAGGTGCTCCTCGAGTTTGCCGATTAATTCCGTCTGGTGACGAGGCATTTGGCTACCTTAAGAGAGTCGTAGTTACTCCTACCAATTGCTCCCCGTTTTACCATAGTCACATATTCAAGCTTTCTCTGACCAGTTCACCAGAAGTGATACGCTATTATTTGTCGAACTTAAGACTTTCACAGTTATTTCTGCCAGGTGCTCCTCGAATTTGCCCATGTATTTCGCCTGGTGACGAGTATTTGGCTACCTTAAGAGTGTCATAGTTACTCCTCCCTGTTGCTCCCTGTTTTATCACAGTCACGTCTTCAAGCATTCTCTGGCCTGTTCACCAGGATTTATATCCATTATTAGTCGACCTTAAGACTTTCACAGTTACTCCTGCCAGGTGCCCCTCGAGTTTGCCGATTTATTCCGTTGGTGACGAGGCATTTGGCTACCTTAAGAGAGTCATAGTTACTCATACCAGTTGCTCCCCGTTTTACCATAGTCACATACTCAAGCTTTCTCTGGCCAGTTCATCAGAAGCGATACGCCATTATTTGTCGACCTTAAGACTTTCACAGTTATTTCTGCCAGGTGCTCCTCGAGTTATCCGATGTTTTTTGCTGGGCGACGAGCATTGGCAACCATAAGAGAGTCACAGTTACTCCTGCAAGTTGCTCTCCGTTTTAACACAGTAAAATCTTCAAGCTTTCTGGAGCCAGTTCAGCACAAGCGATACGCCATTATTTGTCGACCTTAAGACTTTCACAGGTATTTCTGCCAGGTGCTCCTCGAGTTTTCCGATGTTATTGGCTGGGCGACGAGCATTGGCAACCTTAAGAGAGTCACAGTTTCTCCTGCAAGTTGCTCCCCGTTTTAACACAGTAAAATCTTCAAGCTTTCTCGGGACAGTTCGGCACAAGCGATACGCCTTTATTTGTTGACCTTAAGACTTTCACAGTTATTTCTGCTAAATGCTCCTCGAGTTTGCCGATTTATTCCGTTGGTGACGTTGCATTTGGCTACCTTAAGAGAGTCATAGTTACTCCTACCAATTGCTCCCCGTTTTACCATAGTCAAGACTTTCACAGTTATTTCTGCCAGATGCTCCTCGAATTTGCCCATGTATTTCGCCTGGTGACGAGTATTTGGCTACCTTAAGAGTGTCATAGTTACTCCTTCCTGTTGCTCCCTGTTTTATCACAGTCACGTCTTCAAGCTTCCTCTGTCCTGTTCACCAGGAGTTATATCCATTATTAGTCGACCTTAAGACTTTCACAGTTACTCCTGCCAGGTGCCCCTCGAGTTTGCCGATTTATTCCGTTGGTGACGAGGCATTTGGCTACTTTATGAGAGTCATAGTTTTTCATACCAGTTGCTCCCCGTTTTACCATAGTCACATACTTAAGCTTTCTCTGGCCAGTTCATCAGAAGCGATACGCCATTATTTGTCGACCTTAAGACTTTCACAGTTACTCCTGCCAGGTACCCCTCGACTTTGCCGATTTATTCCGTTGGTGACGATGCATTTGGCTACCTTAAGATAGTCATAGTTACTCCTACCAATTGCTCCCCGTTTTACCATAGTCACATATTCAAGCTTTCTCTGGCCAGTTCACCAGAAGTGATACGCTATTATTTGTCGAACTTAAGACTTTCACAGTTATTTCTGCCAGGTGCTCCTCGAATTTGCCCATGTATTCCGCCTGGTGTCGAGTATTTGGCTACCTTAAGAGTGTCATAGTTACTCCTTCCTGTTGCTCCCTGTTTTATCACAGTCACGTCTTCAAGCTTTCTCTGGCCTGTTCACCAGGAGTTATATCCATTATTAGTCGACTTTAAGACTTTCGCAGTTACTCCTGTCAGGTGCCCCTCGAGTTTGCCGATTTATTCCGTTGGTGACGAGGCATTTGGCTACCTTAAGAGAGTCATAGTTACTCATACCAGTTGCTCCCCGTTTTACCATAGTCACATACTCAAGCTTTCTCTGGCCAGTTCATCAGAAGCGATACGCCATTATTTGTCGACCTTAAGACTTTCACAGTTATTTCTGCCAGGTGCTCCTCGAGTTATCCGATGTTTTTTGCTGGGCGACGAGCATTGGCAACCATAAGAGAGTCACAGTTACTCCTGCAAGTTGCTCTCCGTTTTAACACAGTAAAATCTTCAAGCTTTCTGGAGCCAGTTCAGCACAAGCGATACGCCATTATTTGTCGACCTTAAGACTTTCACAGGTATTTCTGCCAGGTGCTCCTCGAGTTTTCCGATGTTATTGGCTGGGCGACGAGCATTGGCAACCTTAAGAGAGTCACAGTTTCTCCTGCAAGTTGCTCCCCGTTTTAACACAGTAAAATCTTCAAGCTTTCTCGGGACAGTTCGGCACAAGCGATACGCCTTTATTTGTTGACCTTAAGACTTTCACAGTTATTTCTGCTAAATGCTCCTCGAGTTTGCCGATTTATTCCGTTGGTGACGTTGCATTTGGCTACCTTAAGAGAGTCATAGTTACTCCTACCAATTGCTCCCCGTTTTACCATAGTCAAGACTTTCACAGTTATTTCTGCCAGATGCTCCTCGAATTTGCCCATGTATTTCGCCTGGTGACGAGTATTTGGCTACCTTAAGAGTGTCATAGTTACTCCTTCCTGTTGCTCCCTGTTTTATCACAGTCACGTCTTCAAGCTTCCTCTGTCCTGTTCACCAGGAGTTATATCCATTATTAGTCGACCTTAAGACTTTCACAGTTACTCCTGCCAGGTGCCCCTCGAGTTTGCCGATTTATTCCGTTGGTGACGAGGCATTTGGCTACTTTATGAGAGTCATAGTTTTTCATACCAGTTGCTCCCCGTTTTACCATAGTCACATACTTAAGCTTTCTCTGGCCAGTTCATCAGAAGCGATACGCCATTATTTGTCGACCTTAAGACTTTCACAGTTACTCCTGCCAGGTACCCCTCGACTTTGCCGATTTATTCCGTTGGTGACGATGCATTTGGCTACCTTAAGATAGTCATAGTTACTCCTACCAATTGCTCCCCGTTTTACCATAGTCACATATTCAAGCTTTCTCTGGCCAGTTCACCAGAAGTGATACGCTATTATTTGTCGAACTTAAGACTTTCACAGTTATTTCTGCCAGGTGCTCCTCGAATTTGCCCATGTATTCCGCCTGGTGTCGAGTATTTGGCTACCTTAAGAGTGTCATAGTTACTCCTTCCTGTTGCTCCCTGTTTTATCACAGTCACGTCTTCAAGCTTTCTCTGGCCTGTTCACCAGGAGTTATATCCATTATTAGTCGACTTTAAGACTTTCGCAGTTACTCCTGTCAGGTGCCCCTCGAGTTTGCCGATTTATTCCGTTGGTGACGAGGCATTTGGCTACCTTAAGAGAGTCATAGTTACTCATACCAGTTGCTCCCCGTTTTACCATAGTCACATACTCAAGCTTTCTCTGGCCAGTTCATCAGAAGCGATACGCCATTATTTGTCGACCTTAAGACTTTCACAGTTATTTCTGCCAGGTGCTCCTCGAGTTATCCGATGTTTTTTGCTGGGCGACGAGCATTGGCAACCATAAGAGAGTCACAGTTACTCCTGCAAGTTGCTCTCCGTTTGAACACAGTAAAATCTTCAAGCTTTCTGGAGCCAGTTCAGCACAAGCGATACGCCATTATTTGTCGACCTTAAGACTTTCACAGTTATTTCTGCTAGGTGCTCCTCGAGTTTGCCGATTAATTCCGTCTGGTGACGAGGCATTTGGCTACCTTAAGAGAGTCGTAGTTACTCCTACCAATTGCTCCCCGTTTTACCATAGTCACATATTCAAGCTTTCTCTGACCAGTTCACCAGAAGTGATACGCTATTATTTGTCGAACTTAAGACTTTCACAGTTATTTCTGCCAGGTGCTCCTCGAATTTGCCCATGTATTTCGCCTGGTGACGAGTATTTGGCTACCTTAAGAGTGTCATAGTTACTCCTCCCTGTTGCTCCCTGTTTTATCACAGTCACGTCTTCAAGCATTCTCTGGCCTGTTCACCAGGATTTATATCCATTATTAGTCGACCTTAAGACTTTCACAGTTACTCCAGCCAGGTGCCCCTCGAGTTTGCCGATTTATTCCGTTGGTGACGAGGCATTTGGCTACCTTAAGAGAGTCATAGTTACTCATACCAGTTGCTCCCCGTTTTACCATAGTCACATACTCAAGCTTTCTCTGGCCAGTTCATCAGAAGCGATACGCCATTATTTGTCGACCTTAAGACTTTCACAGTTATTTCTGCCAGGTGCTCCTCGAGTTATCCGATGTTTTTTGCTGGGCGACGAGCATTGGCAACCATAAGAGAGTCACAGTTACTCCTGCAAGTTGCTCTCCGTTTGAACACAGTAAAATCTTCAAGCTTTCTGGAGCCAGTTCAGCACAAGCGATACGCCATTATTTGTCGACCTTAAGACTTTCACAGGTATTTCTGCCAGGTGCTCCTCGAGTTTTCCGATGTTATTGGCTGGGCGACGAGCATTGGCAACCTTAAGAGAGTCACAGTTTCTCCTGCAAGTTGCTCCCCGTTTTAACACAGTAAAATCTTCAAGCTTTCTCGGGACAGTTCGGCACAAGCGATACGCCTTTATTTGTTGACCTTAAGACTTTCACAGTTATTTCTGCTAAATGCTCCTCGAGTTTGCCGATTTATTCCGTTGGTGACGTTGCATTTGGCTACCTTAAGAGAGTCATAGTTACTCCTACCAATTGCTCCCCGTTTTACCATAGTCAAGACTTTCACAGTTATTTCTGCCAGATGCTCCTCGAATTTGCCCATGTATTTCGCCTGGTGACGAGTATTTGGCTACCTTAAGAGTGTCATAGTTACTCCTTCCTGTTGCTCCCTGTTTTATCACAGTCACGTCTTCAAGCTTCCTCTGTCCTGTTCACCAGGAGTTATATCCATTATTAGTCGACCTTAAGACTTTCACAGTTACTCCTGCCAGGTGCCCCTCGAGTTTGCCGATTTATTCCGTTGGTGACGAGGCATTTGGCTACTTTATGAGAGTCATAGTTTTTCATACCAGTTGCTCCCCGTTTTACCATAGTCACATACTTAAGCTTTCTCTGGCCAGTTCATCAGAAGCGATACGCCATTATTTGTCGACCTTAAGACTTTCACAGTTACTCCTGCCAGGTACCCCTCGACTTTGCCGATTTATTCCGTTGGTGACGATGCATTTGGCTACCTTAAGATAGTCATAGTTACTCCTACCAATTGCTCCCCGTTTTACCATAGTCACATATTCAAGCTTTCTCTGGCCAGTTCACCAGAAGTGATACGCTATTATTTGTCGAACTTAATACTTTCACAGTTATTTCTGCCAGGTGCTCCTCGAATTTGCCCATGTATTCCGCCTGGTGTCGAGTATTTGGCTACCTTAAGAGTGTCATAGTTACTCCTTCCTGTTGCTCCCTGTTTTATCACAGTCACGTCTTCAAGCTTTCTCTGGCCTGTTCACCAGGAGTTATATCCATTATTAGTCGACTTTAAGACTTTCGCAGTTACTCCTGTCAGGTGCCCCTCGAGTTTGCCGATTTATTCCGTTGGTGACGAGGCATTTGGCTACCTTAAGAGAGTCATAGTTACTCATACCAGTTGCTCCCCGTTTTACCATAGTCACATACTCAAGCTTTCTCTGGCCAGTTCATCAGAAGCGATACGCCATTATTTGTCGACCTTAAGACTTTCACAGTTATTTCTGCCAGGTGCTCCTCGAGTTATCCGATGTTTTTTGCTGGGCGACGAGCATTGGCAACCATAAGAGAGTCACAGTTACTCCTGCAAGTTGCTCTCCGTTTGAACACAGTAAAATCTTCAAGCTTTCTGGAGCCAGTTCAGCACAAGCGATACGCCATTATTTGTCGACCTTAAGACTTTCACAGTTATTTCTGCTAGGTGCTCCTCGAGTTTGCCGATTAATTCCGTCTGGTGACGAGGCATTTGGCTACCTTAAGAGAGTCGTAGTTACTCCTACCAATTGCTCCCCGTTTTACCATAGTCACATATTCAAGCTTTCTCTGACCAGTTCACCAGAAGTGATACGCTATTATTTGTCGAACTTAAGACTTTCACAGTTATTTCTGCCAGGTGCTCCTCGAATTTGCCCATGTATTTCGCCTGGTGACGAGTATTTGGCTACCTTAAGAGTGTCATAGTTATTCCTCCCTGTTGCTCCCTGTTTTATCACAGTCACGTCTTCAAGCATTCTCTGGACTGTTCACCAGGATTTATATCCATTATTAGTCGACCTTAAGACTTTCACAGTTACTCCTGCCAGGTGCCCCTCGAGTTTGCCGATTTATTCCGTTGGTGACGAGGCATTTGGCTACCTTAAGAGAGTCATAGTTACTCATACCAGTTGCTCCCCGTTTTACCATAGTCACATACTCAAGCTTTCTCTGGCCAGTTCATCAGAAGCGATACGCCATTATTTGTCGACCTTAAGACTTTCACAGTTATTTCTGCCAGGTGCTCCTCGAGTTATCCGATGTTTTTTGCTGGGCGACGAGCATTGGCAACCATAAGAGAGTCACAGTTACTCCTGCAAGTTGCTCTCCGTTTGAACACAGTAAAATCTTCAAGCTTTCTGGAGCCAGTTCAGCACAAGCGATACGCCTTTATTTGTCGACCTTAAGACTTTCACAGTTATTTCTGCTAGGTGCTCCTCGAGTTTGCCGATTAATTCCGTCTGGTGACGAGGCATTTGGCTACCTTAAGAGAGTCGTAGTTACTCCTACCAATTGCTCCCCGTTTTACCATAGTCACATATTCAAGCTTTCTCTGACCAGTTCACCAGAAGTGATACGCTATTATTTGTCGAACTTAAGACTTTCACAGTTATTTCTGCCAGGTGCTCCTCGAATTTGCCCATGTATTTCGCCTGGTGACGAGTATTTGGCTACCTTAAGAGTGTCATAGTTACTCCTCCCTGTTGCTCCCTGTTTTATCACAGTCACGTCTTCAAGCATTCTCTGGCCTGTTCACCAGGATTTATATCCATTATTAGTCGACCTTAAGACTTTCACAGTTACTCCTGCCAGGTGCCCCTCGAGTTTGCCGATTTATTCCGTTGGTGACGAGGCATTTGGCTACCTTAAGAGAGTCATAGTTACTCATACCAGTTGCTCCCCGTTTTACCATAGTCACATACTCAAGCTTTCTCTGGCCAGTTCATCAGAAGCGATACGCCATTATTTGTCGACCTTAAGACTTTCACAGTTATTTCTGCCAGGTGCTCCTCGAGTTATCCGATGTTTTTTGCTGGGCGACGAGCATTGGCAACCATAAGAGAGTCACAGTTACTCCTGCAAGTTGCTCTCCGTTTGAACACAGTAAAATCTTCAAGCTTTCTGGAGCCAGTTCAGCACAAGCGATACGCCATTATTTGTCGACCTTAAGACTTTCACAGGTATTTCTGCCAGGTGCTCCTCGAGTTTTCCGATGTTATTGGCTGGGCGACGAGCATTGGCAACCTTAAGAGAGTCACAGTTTCTCCTGCAAGTTGCTCCCCGTTTTAACACAGTAAAATCTTCAAGCTTTCTCGGGACAGTTCGGCACAAGCGATACGCCTTTATTTGTTGACCTTAAGACTTTCACAGTTATTTCTGCTAAATGCTCCTCGAGTTTGCCGATTTATTCCGTTGGTGACGTTGCATTTGGCTACCTTAAGAGAGTCATAGTTACTCCTACCAATTGCTCCCCGTTTTACCATAGTCAAGACTTTCACAGTTATTTCTGCCAGATGCTCCTCGAATTTGCCCATGTATTTCGCCTGGTGACGAGTATTTGGCTACCTTAAGAGTGTCATAGTTACTCCTTCCTGTTGCTCCCTGTTTTATCACAGTCACGTCTTCAAGCTTCCTCTGTCCTGTTCACCAGGAGTTATATCCATTATTAGTCGACCTTAAGACTTTCACAGTTACTCCTGCCAGGTGCCCCTCGAGTTTGCCGATTTATTCCGTTGGTGACGAGGCATTTGGCTACTTTATGAGAGTCATAGTTTTTCATACCAGTTGCTCCCCGTTTTACCATAGTCACATACTTAAGCTTTCTCTGGCCAGTTCATCAGAAGCGATACGCCATTATTTGTCGACCTTAAGACTTTCACAGTTACTCCTGCCAGGTACCCCTCGACTTTGCCGATTTATTCCGTTGGTGACGATGCATTTGGCTACCTTAAGATAGTCATAGTTACTCCTACCAATTGCTCCCCGTTTTACCATAGTCACATATTCAAGCTTTCTCTGGCCAGTTCACCAGAAGTGATACGCTATTATTTGTCGAACTTAAGACTTTCACAGTTATTTCTGCCAGGTGCTCCTCGAATTTGCCCATGTATTTCGCCTGGTGACGAGTATTTGGCTACCTTAAGAGTGTCATAGTTACTCCTCCCTGTTGCTCCCTGTTTTATCACAGTCACGTCTTCAAGCATTCTCTGGCCTGTTCACCAGGATTTATATCCATTATTAGTCGACCTTAAGACTTTCACAGTTACTCCTGCCAGGTGCCCCTCGAGTTTGCCGATTTATTCCGTTGGTGACGAGGCATTTGGCTACCTTAAGAGAGTCATAGTTACTCATACCAGTTGCTCCCCGTTTTACCATAGTCACATACTCAAGCTTTCTCTGGCCAGTTCATCAGAAGCGATACGCCATTATTTGTCGACCTTAAGACTTTCACAGTTATTTCTGCCAGGTGCTCCTCGAGTTATCCGATGTTTTTTGCTGGGCGACGAGCATTGGCAACCATAAGAGAGTCACAGTTACTCCTGCAAGTTGCTCTCCGTTTGAACACAGTAAAATCTTCAAGCTTTCTGGAGCCAGTTCAGCACAAGCGATACGCCATTATTTGTCGACCTTAAGACTTTCACAGGTATTTCTGCCAGGTGCTCCTCGAGTTTTCCGATGTTATTGGCTGGGCGACGAGCATTGGCAACCTTAAGAGAGTCACAGTTTCTCCTGCAAGTTGCTCCCCGTTTTAACACAGTAAAATCTTCAAGCTTTCTCGGGACAGTTCGGCACAAGCGATACGCCTTTATTTGTTGACCTTAAGACTTTCACAGTTATTTCTGCTAAATGCTCCTCGAGTTTGCCGATTTATTCCGTTGGTGACGTTGCATTTGGCTACCTTAAGAGAGTCATAGTTACTCCTACCAATTGCTCCCCGTTTTACCATAGTCAAGACTTTCACAGTTATTTCTGCCAGATGCTCCTCGAATTTGCCCATGTATTTCGCCTGGTGACGAGTATTTGGCTACCTTAAGAGTGTCATAGTTACTCCTTCCTGTTGCTCCCTGTTTTATCACAGTCACGTCTTCAAGCTTCCTCTGTCCTGTTCACCAGGAGTTATATCCATTATTAGTCGACCTTAAGACTTTCACAGTTACTCCTGCCAGGTGCCCCTCGAGTTTGCCGATTTATTCCGTTGGTGACGAGGCATTTGGCTACTTTATGAGAGTCATAGTTTTTCATACCAGTTGCTCCCCGTTTTACCATAGTCACATACTTAAGCTTTCTCTGGCCAGTTCATCAGAAGCGATACGCCATTATTTGTCGACCTTAAGACTTTCACAGTTACTCCTGCCAGGTACCCCTCGACTTTGCCGATTTATTCCGTTGGTGACGATGCATTTGGCTACCTTAAGATAGTCATAGTTACTCCTACCAATTGCTCCCCGTTTTACCATAGTCACATATTCAAGCTTTCTCTGGCCAGTTCACCAGAAGTGATACGCTATTATTTGTCGAACTTAAGACTTTCACAGTTATTTCTGCCAGGTGCTCCTCGAATTTGCCCATGTATTCCGCCTGGTGTCGAGTATTTGGCTACCTTAAGAGTGTCATAGTTACTCCTTCCTGTTGCTCCCTGTTTTATCACAGTCACGTCTTCAAGCTTTCTCTGGCCTGTTCACCAGGAGTTATATCCATTATTAGTCGACTTTAAGACTTTCGCAGTTACTCCTGTCAGGTGCCCCTCGAGTTTGCCGATTTATTCCGTTGGTGACGAGGCATTTGGCTACCTTAAGAGAGTCATAGTTACTCATACCAGTTGCTCCCCGTTTTACCATAGTCACATACTCAAGCTTTCTCTGGCCAGTTCATCAGAAGCGATACGCCATTATTTGTCGACCTTAAGACTTTCACAGTTATTTCTGCCAGGTGCTCCTCGAGTTATCCGATGTTTTTTGCTGGGCGACGAGCATTGGCAACCATAAGAGAGTCACAGTTACTCCTGCAAGTTGCTCTCCGTTTGAACACAGTAAAATCTTCAAGCTTTCTGGAGCCAGTTCAGCACAAGCGATACGCCTTTATTTGTCGACCTTAAGACTTTCACAGTTATTTCTGCTAGGTGCTCCTCGAGTTTGCCGATTAATTCCGTCTGGTGACGAGGCATTTGGCTACCTTAAGAGAGTCGTAGTTACTCCTACCAATTGCTCCCCGTTTTACCATAGTCACATATTCAAGCTTTCTCTGACCAGTTCACCAGAAGTGATACGCTATTATTTGTCGAACTTAAGACTTTCACAGTTATTTCTGCCAGGTGCTCCTCGAATTTGCCCATGTATTTCGCCTGGTGACGAGTATTTGGCTACCTTAAGAGTGTCATAGTTACTCCTCCCTGTTGCTCCCTGTTTTATCACAGTCACGTCTTCAAGCATTCTCTGGCCTGTTCACCAGGATTTATATCCATTATTAGTCGACCTTAAGACTTTCACAGTTACTCCTGCCAGGTGCCCCTCGAGTTTGCCGATTTATTCCGTTGGTGACGAGGCATTTGGCTACCTTAAGAGAGTCATAGTTACTCATACCAGTTGCTCCCCGTTTTACCATAGTCACATACTCAAGCTTTCTCTGGCCAGTTCATCAGAAGCGATACGCCATTATTTGTCGACCTTAAGACTTTCACAGTTATTTCTGCCAGGTGCTCCTCGAGTTATCCGATGTTTTTTGCTGGGCGACGAGCATTGGCAACCATAAGAGAGTCACAGTTACTCCTGCAAGTTGCTCTCCGTTTGAACACAGTAAAATCTTCAAGCTTTCTGGAGCCAGTTCAGCACAAGCGATACGCCATTATTTGTCGACCTTAAGACTTTCACAGGTATTTCTGCCAGGTGCTCCTCGAGTTTTCCGATGTTATTGGCTGGGCGACGAGCATTGGCAACCTTAAGAGAGTCACAGTTTCTCCTGCAAGTTGCTCCCCGTTTTAACACAGTAAAATCTTCAAGCTTTCTCGGGACAGTTCGGCACAAGCGATACGCCTTTATTTGTTGACCTTAAGACTTTCACAGTTATTTCTGCTAAATGCTCCTCGAGTTTGCCGATTTATTCCGTTGGTGACGTTGCATTTGGCTACCTTAAGAGAGTCATAGTTACTCCTACCAATTGCTCCCCGTTTTACCATAGTCAAGACTTTCACAGTTATTTCTGCCAGATGCTCCTCGAATTTGCCCATGTATTTCGCCTGGTGACGAGTATTTGGCTACCTTAAGAGTGTCATAGTTACTCCTTCCTGTTGCTCCCTGTTTTATCACAGTCACGTCTTCAAGCTTCCTCTGTCCTGTTCACCAGGAGTTATATCCATTATTAGTCGACCTTAAGACTTTCACAGTTACTCCTGCCAGGTGCCCCTCGAGTTTGCCGATTTATTCCGTTGGTGACGAGGCATTTGGCTACTTTATGAGAGTCATAGTTTTTCATACCAGTTGCTCCCCGTTTTACCATAGTCACATACTTAAGCTTTCTCTGGCCAGTTCATCAGAAGCGATACGCCATTATTTGTCGACCTTAAGACTTTCACAGTTACTCCTGCCAGGTACCCCTCGACTTTGCCGATTTATTCCGTTGGTGACGATGCATTTGGCTACCTTAAGATAGTCATAGTTACTCCTACCAATTGCTCCCCGTTTTACCATAGTCACATATTCAAGCTTTCTCTGGCCAGTTCACCAGAAGTGATACGCTATTATTTGTCGAACTTAAGACTTTCACAGTTATTTCTGCCAGGTGCTCCTCGAATTTGCCCATGTATTCCGCCTGGTGTCGAGTATTTGGCTACCTTAAGAGTGTCATAGTTACTCCTTCCTGTTGCTCCCTGTTTTATCACAGTCACGTCTTCAAGCTTTCTCTGGCCTGTTCACCAGGAGTTATATCCATTATTAGTCGACTTTAAGACTTTCGCAGTTACTCCTGTCAGGTGCCCCTCGAGTTTGCCGATTTATTCCGTTGGTGACGAGGCATTTGGCTACCTTAAGAGAGTCATAGTTACTCATACCAGTTGCTCCCCGTTTTACCATAGTCACATACTCAAGCTTTCTCTGGCCAGTTCATCAGAAGCGATACGCCATTATTTGTCGACCTTAAGACTTTCACAGTTATTTCTGCCAGGTGCTCCTCGAGTTATCCGATGTTTTTTGCTGGGCGACGAGCATTGGCAACCATAAGAGAGTCACAGTTACTCCTGCAAGTTGCTCTCCGTTTGAACACAGTAAAATCTTCAAGCTTTCTGGAGCCAGTTCAGCACAAGCGATACGCCATTATTTGTCGACCTTAAGACTTTCACAGTTATTTCTGCTAGGTGCTCCTCGAGTTTGCCGATTAATTCCGTCTGGTGACGAGGCATTTGGCTACCTTAAGAGAGTCGTAGTTACTCCTACCAATTGCTCCCCGTTTTACCATAGTCACATATTCAAGCTTTCTCTGACCAGTTCACCAGAAGTGATACGCTATTATTTGTCGAACTTAAGACTTTCACAGTTATTTCTGCCAGGTGCTCCTCGAATTTGCCCATGTATTTCGCCTGGTGACGAGTATTTGGCTACCTTAAGAGTGTCATAGTTATTCCTCCCTGTTGCTCCCTGTTTTATCACAGTCACGTCTTCAAGCATTCTCTGGACTGTTCACCAGGATTTATATCCATTATTAGTCGACCTTAAGACTTTCACAGTTACTCCTGCCAGGTGCCCCTCGAGTTTGCCGATTTATTCCGTTGGTGACGAGGCATTTGGCTACCTTAAGAGAGTCATAGTTACTCATACCAGTTGCTCCCCGTTTTACCATAGTCACATACTCAAGCTTTCTCTGGCCAGTTCATCAGAAGCGATACGCCATTATTTGTCGACCTTAAGACTTTCACAGTTACTCCTGCCAGGTGCCCCTCGACTTTGCCGATTTATTCCGTTGGTGACGATGCATTTGGCTACCTTAAGAGAGTCATAGTTACTCCTACCAATTGCTCCACGTTTTACCATAGTCACATATTCAAGCTTTCTCTGGCCAGTTCACCAGAAGTGATACGCTATTATTTGTCGAACTTAAGACTTTCACAGTTATTTCTGCCAGGTGCTCCTCGAATTTGCCCATGTATTCCGCCTGGTGTCAAGTATTTGGCTACCTTAAGAGTGTCATAGTTACTCCTTCCTGTTGCTCCCTGTTTTATCACAGTCACGTCTTCAAGCTTTCTCTGGCCTGTTCACCAGGAGTTATATCCATTATTAGTCGACTTTAAGACTTTCGCAGTTACTCCTGTCAGGTGCCCCTCGAGTTTGCCGATTTATTCCGTTGGTGACGAGGCATTTGGCTACCTTAAGAGAGTCATAGTTACTCATACCAGTTGCTCCCCGTTTTACCATAGTCACATACTCAAGCTTTCTCTGGCCAGTTCATCAGAAGCGATACGCCATTATTTGTCGACCTTAAGACTTTCACAGTTATTTCTGCCAGGTGCTCCTCGAGTTATCCGATGTTTTTTGCTGGGCGACGAGCATTGGCAACCATAAGAGAGTCACAGTTACTCCTGCAAGTTGCTCTCCGTTTGAACACAGTAAAATCTTCAAGCTTTCTGGAGCCAGTTCAGCACAAGCGATACGCCTTTATTTGTCGACCTTAAGACTTTCACAGTTATTTCTGCTAGGTGCTCCTCGAGTTTGCCGATTAATTCCGTCTGGTGACGAGGCATTTGGCTACCTTAAGAGAGTCGTAGTTACTCCTACCAATTGCTCCCCGTTTTACCATAGTCACATATTCAAGCTTTCTCTGACCAGTTCACCAGAAGTGATACGCTATTATTTGTCGAACTTAAGACTTTCACAGTTATTTCTGCCAGGTGCTCCTCGAATTTGCCCATGTATTTCGCCTGGTGACGAGTATTTGGCTACCTTAAGAGTGTCATAGTTACTCCTCCCTGTTGCTCCCTGTTTTATCACAGTCACGTCTTCAAGCATTCTCTGGCCTGTTCACCAGGATTTATATCCATTATTAGTCGACCTTAAGACTTTCACAGTTACTCCTGCCAGGTGCCCCTCGAGTTTGCCGATTTATTCCGTTGGTGACGAGGCATTTGGCTACCTTAAGAGAGTCATAGTTACTCATACCAGTTGCTCCCCGTTTTACCATAGTCACATACTCAAGCTTTCTCTGGCCAGTTCATCAGAAGCGATACGCCATTATTTGTCGACCTTAAGACTTTCACAGTTATTTCTGCCAGGTGCTCCTCGAGTTATCCGATGTTTTTTGCTGGGCGACGAGCATTGGCAACCATAAGAGAGTCACAGTTACTCCTGCAAGTTGCTCTCCGTTTTAACACAGTAAAATCTTCAAGCTTTCTGGAGCCAGTTCAGCACAAGCGATACGCCATTATTTGTCGACCTTAAGACTTTCACAGGTATTTCTGCCAGGTGCTCCTCGAGTTTTCCGATGTTATTGGCTGGGCGACGAGCATTGGCAACCTTAAGAGAGTCACAGTTTCTCCTGCAAGTTGCTCCCCGTTTTAACACAGTAAAATCTTCAAGCTTTCTCGGGACAGTTCGGCACAAGCGATACGCCTTTATTTGTTGACCTTAAGACTTTCACAGTTATTTCTGCTAAATGCTCCTCGAGTTTGCCGATTTATTCCGTTGGTGACGTTGCATTTGGCTACCTTAAGAGAGTCATAGTTACTCCTACCAATTGCTCCCCGTTTTACCATAGTCAAGACTTTCACAGTTATTTCTGCCAGATGCTCCTCGAATTTGCCCATGTATTTCGCCTGGTGACGAGTATTTGGCTACCTTAAGAGTGTCATAGTTACTCCTTCCTGTTGCTCCCTGTTTTATCACAGTCACGTCTTCAAGCTTCCTCTGTCCTGTTCACCAGGAGTTATATCCATTATTAGTCGACCTTAAGACTTTCACAGTTACTCCTGCCAGGTGCCCCTCGAGTTTGCCGATTTATTCCGTTGGTGACGAGGCATTTGGCTACTTTATGAGAGTCATAGTTTTTCATACCAGTTGCTCCCCGTTTTACCATAGTCACATACTTAAGCTTTCTCTGGCCAGTTCATCAGAAGCGATACGCCATTATTTGTCGACCTTAAGACTTTCACAGTTACTCCTGCCAGGTACCCCTCGACTTTGCCGATTTATTCCGTTGGTGACGATGCATTTGGCTACCTTAAGATAGTCATAGTTACTCCTACCAATTGCTCCCCGTTTTACCATAGTCACATATTCAAGCTTTCTCTGGCCAGTTCACCAGAAGTGATACGCTATTATTTGTCGAACTTAAGACTTTCACAGTTATTTCTGCCAGGTGCTCCTCGAATTTGCCCATGTATTCCGCCTGGTGTCGAGTATTTGGCTACCTTAAGAGTGTCATAGTTACTCCTTCCTGTTGCTCCCTGTTTTATCACAGTCACGTCTTCAAGCTTTCTCTGGCCTGTTCACCAGGAGTTATATCCATTATTAGTCCACTTTAAGACTTTCGCAGTTACTCCTGTCAGGTGCCCCTCGAGTTTGCCGATTTATTCCGTTGGTGACGAGGCATTTGGCTACCTTAAGAGAGTCATAGTTACTCATACCAGTTGCTCCCCGTTTTACCATAGTCACATACTCAAGCTTTCTCTGGCCAGTTCATCAGAAGCGATACGCCATTATTTGTCGACCTTAAGACTTTCACAGTTATTTCTGCCAGGTGCTCCTCGAGTTATCCGATGTTTTTTGCTGGGCGACGAGCATTGGCAACCATAAGAGAGTCACAGTTACTCCTGCAAGTTGCTCTCCGTTTGAACACAGTAAAATCTTCAAGCTTTCTGGAGCCAGTTCAGCACAAGCGATACGCCATTATTTGTCGACCTTAAGACTTTCACAGTTATTTCTGCTAGGTGCTCCTCGAGTTTGCCGATTAATTCCGTCTGGTGACGAGGCATTTGGCTACCTTAAGAGAGTCGTAGTTACTCCTACCAATTGCTCCCCGTTTTACCATAGTCACATATTCAAGCTTTCTCTGACCAGTTCACCAGAAGTGATACGCTATTATTTGTCGAACTTAAGACTTTCACAGTTATTTCTGCCAGGTGCTCCTCGAATTTGCCCATGTATTTCGCCTGGTGACGAGTATTTGGCTACCTTAAGAGTGTCATAGTTATTCCTCCCTGTTGCTCCCTGTTTTATCACAGTCACGTCTTCAAGCATTCTCTGGACTGTTCACCAGGATTTATATCCATTATTAGTCGACCTTAAGACTTTCACAGTTACTCCTGCCAGGTGCCCCTCGAGTTTGCCGATTTATTCCGTTGGTGACGAGGCATTTGGCTACCTTAAGAGGGTCATAGTTACTCATACCAGTTGCTCCCCGTTTTACCATAGTCACATACTCAAGCTTTCTCTGGCCAGTTCATCAGAAGCGATACGCCATTATTTGTCGACCTTAAGACTTTCACAGTTACTCCTGCCAGGTGCCCCTCGACTTTGCCGATTTATTCCGTTGGTGACGATGCATTTGGCTACCTTAAGAGAGTCATAGTTACTCCTACCAATTGCTCCACGTTTTACCATAGTCACATATTCAAGCTTTCTCTGGCCAGTTCACCAGAAGTGATACGCTATTATTTGTCGAACTTAAGACTTTCACAGTTATTTCTGCCAGGTGCTCCTCGAATTTGCCCATGTATTCCGCCTGGTGTCAAGTATTTGGCTACCTTAAGAGTGTCATAGTTACTCCTTCCTGTTGCTCCCTGTTTTATCACAGTCACGTCTTCAAGCTTTCTCTGGCCTGTTCACCAGGAGTTATATCCATTATTAGTCGACTTTAAGACTTCCGCAGTTACTCCTGTCAGGTGCCCCTCGAGTTTGCCGATTTATTCCGTTGGTGACGAGGCATTTGGCTACCTTAAGAGAGTCATAGTTACTCATACCAGTTGCTCCCCGTTTTACCATAGTCACATACTCAAGCTTTCTCTGGCCAGTTCATCAGAAGCGATACGCCATTATTTGTCGACCTTAAGACTTTCACAGTTATTTCTGCCAGGTGCTCCTCGAGTTATCCGATGTTTTTTGCTGGGCGACGAGCATTGGCAACCATAAGAGAGTCACAGTTACTCCTGCAAGTTGCTCTCCGTTTGAACACAGTAAAATCTTCAAGCTTTCTGGAGCCAGTTCAGCACAAGCGATACGCCTTTATTTGTCGACCTTAAGACTTTCACAGTTATTTCTGCTAGGTGCTCCTCGAGTTTGCCGATTAATTCCGTCTGGTGACGAGGCATTTGGCTACCTTAAGAGAGTCGTAGTTACTCCTACCAATTGCTCCCCGTTTTACCATAGTCACATATTCAAGCTTTCTCTGACCAGTTCACCAGAAGTGATACGCTATTATTTGTCGAACTTAAGACTTTCACAGTTATTTCTGCCAGGTGCTCCTCGAATTTGCCCATGTATTTCGCCTGGTGACGAGTATTTGGCTACCTTAAGAGTGTCATAGTTACTCCTCCCTGTTGCTCCCTGTTTTATCACAGTCACGTCTTCAAGCATTCTCTGGCCTGTTCACCAGGATTTATATCCATTATTAGTCGACCTTAAGACTTTCACAGTTACTCCTGCCAGGTGCCCCTCGAGTTTGCCGATTTATTCCGTTGGTGACGAGGCATTTGGCTACCTTAAGAGAGTCATAGTTACTCATACCAGTTGCTCCCCGTTTTACCATAGTCACATACTCAAGCTTTCTCTGGCCAGTTCATCAGAAGCGATACGCCATTATTTGTCGACCTTAAGACTTTCACAGTTATTTCTGCCAGGTGCTCCTCGAGTTATCCGATGTTTTTTGCTGGGCGACGAGCATTGGCAACCATAAGAGAGTCACAGTTACTCCTGCAAGTTGCTCTCCGTTTTAACACAGTAAAATCTTCAAGCTTTCTGGAGCCAGTTCAGCACAAGCGATACGCCATTATTTGTCGACCTTAAGACTTTCACAGGTATTTCTGCCAGGTGCTCCTCGAGTTTTCCGATGTTATTGGCTGGGCGACGAGCATTGGCAACCTTAAGAGAGTCACAGTTTCTCCTGCAAGTTGCTCCCCGTTTTAACACAGTAAAATCTTCAAGCTTTCTCGGGACAGTTCGGCACAAGCGATACGCCTTTATTTGTTGACCTTAAGACTTTCACAGTTATTTCTGCTAAATGCTCCTCGAGTTTGCCGATTTATTCCGTTGGTGACGTTGCATTTGGCTACCTTAAGAGAGTCATAGTTACTCCTACCAATTGCTCCCCGTTTTACCATAGTCAAGACTTTCACAGTTATTTCTGCCAGATGCTCCTCGAATTTGCCCATGTATTTCGCCTGGTGACGAGTATTTGGCTACCTTAAGAGTGTCATAGTTACTCCTTCCTGTTGCTCCCTGTTTTATCACAGTCACGTCTTCAAGCTTCCTCCGTCCTGTTCACCAGGAGTTATATCCATTATTAGTCGACCTTAAGACTTTCACAGTTACTCCTGCCAGGTGCCCCTCGAGTTTGCCGATTTATTCCGTTGGTGACGAGGCATTTGGCTACTTTATGAGAGTCATAGTTTTTCATACCAGTTGCTCCCCGTTTTACCATAGTCACATACTTAAGCTTTCTCTGGCCAGTTCATCAGAAGCGATACGCCATTATTTGTCGACCTTAAGACTTTCACAGTTACTCCTGCCAGGTACCCCTCGACTTTGCCGATTTATTCCGTTGGTGACGATGCATTTGGCTACCTTAAGATAGTCATAGTTACTCCTACCAATTGCTCCCCGTTTTACCATAGTCACATATTCAAGCTTTCTCTGGCCAGTTCACCAGAAGTGATACGCTATTATTTGTCGAACTTAAGACTTTCACAGTTATTTCTGCCAGGTGCTCCTCGAATTTGCCCATGTATTCCGCCTGGTGTCGAGTATTTGGCTACCTTAAGAGTGTCATAGTTACTCCTTCCTGTTGCTCCCTGTTTTATCACAGTCACGTCTTCAAGCTTTCTCTGGCCTGTTCACCAGGAGTTATATCCATTATTAGTCGACTTTAAGACTTTCGCAGTTACTCCTGTCAGGTGCCCCTCGAGTTTGCCGATTTATTCCGTTGGTGACGAGGCATTTGGCTACCTTAAGAGAGTCATAGTTACTCATACCAGTTGCTCCCCGTTTTACCATAGTCACATACTCAAGCTTTCTCTGGCCAGTTCATCAGAAGCGATACGCCATTATTTGTCGACCTTAAGACTTTCACAGTTATTTCTGCCAGGTGCTCCTCGAGTTATCCGATGTTTTTTGCTGGGCGACGAGCATTGGCAACCATAAGAGAGTCACAGTTACTCCTGCAAGTTGCTCTCCGTTTTAACACAGTAAAATCTTCAAGCTTTCTGGAGCCAGTTCAGCACAAGCGATACGCCATTATTTGTCGACCTTAAGACTTTCACAGGTATTTCTGCCAGGTGCTCCTCGAGTTTTCCGATGTTATTGGCTGGGCGACGAGCATTGGCAACCTTAAGAGAGTCACAGTTTCTCCTGCAAGTTGCTCCCCGTTTTAACACAGTAAAATCTTCAAGCTTTCTCGGGACAGTTCGGCACAAGCGATACGCCTTTATTTGTTGACCTTAAGACTTTCACAGTTATTTCTGCTAAATGCTCCTCGAGTTTGCCGATTTATTCCGTTGGTGACGTTGCATTTGGCTACCTTAAGAGAGTCATAGTTACTCCTACCAATTGCTCCCCGTTTTACCATAGTCAAGACTTTCACAGTTATTTCTGCCAGATGCTCCTCGAATTTGCCCATGTATTTCGCCTGGTGACGAGTATTTGGCTACCTTAAGAGTGTCATAGTTACTCCTTCCTGTTGCTCCCTGTTTTATCACAGTCACGTCTTCAAGCTTCCTCTGTCCTGTTCACCAGGAGTTATATCCATTATTAGTCGACCTTAAGACTTTCACAGTTACTCCTGCCAGGTGCCCCTCGAGTTTGCCGATTTATTCCGTTGGTGACGAGGCATTTGGCTACTTTATGAGAGTCATAGTTTTTCATACCAGTTGCTCCCCGTTTTACCATAGTCACATACTTAAGCTTTCTCTGGCCAGTTCATCAGAAGCGATACGCCATTATTTGTCGACCTTAAGACTTTCACAGTTACTCCTGCCAGGTACCCCTCGACTTTGCCGATTTATTCCGTTGGTGACGATGCATTTGGCTACCTTAAGATAGTCATAGTTACTCCTACCAATTGCTCCCCGTTTTACCATAGTCACATATTCAAGCTTTCTCTGGCCAGTTCACCAGAAGTGATACGCTATTATTTGTCGAACTTAAGACTTTCACAGTTATTTCTGCCAGGTGCTCCTCGAATTTGCCCATGTATTCCGCCTGGTGTCGAGTATTTGGCTACCTTAAGAGTGTCATAGTTACTCCTTCCTGTTGCTCCCTGTTTTATCACAGTCACGTCTTCAAGCTTTCTCTGGCCTGTTCACCAGGAGTTATATCCATTATTAGTCGACTTTAAGACTTTCGCAGTTACTCCTGTCAGGTGCCCCTCGAGTTTGCCGATTTATTCCGTTGGTGACGAGGCATTTGGCTACCTTAAGAGAGTCATAGTTACTCATACCAGTTGCTCCCCGTTTTACCATAGTCACATACTCAAGCTTTCTCTGGCCAGTTCATCAGAAGCGATACGCCATTATTTGTCGACCTTAAGACTTTCACAGTTATTTCTGCCAGGTGCTCCTCGAGTTATCCGATGTTTTTTGCTGGGCGACGAGCATTGGCAACCATAAGAGAGTCACAGTTACTCCTGCAAGTTGCTCTCCGTTTGAACACAGTAAAATCTTCAAGCTTTCTGGAGCCAGTTCAGCACAAGCGATACGCCATTATTTGTCGACCTTAAGACTTTCACAGTTATTTCTGCTAGGTGCTCCTCGAGTTTGCCGATTAATTCCGTCTGGTGACGAGGCATTTGGCTACCTTAAGAGAGTCGTAGTTACTCCTACCAATTGCTCCCCGTTTTACCATAGTCACATATTCAAGCTTTCTCTGACCAGTTCACCAGAAGTGATACGCTATTATTTGTCGAACTTAAGACTTTCACAGTTATTTCTGCCAGGTGCTCCTCGAATTTGCCCATGTATTTCGCCTGGTGACGAGTATTTGGCTACCTTAAGAGTGTCATAGTTATTCCTCCCTGTTGCTCCCTGTTTTATCACAGTCACGTCTTCAAGCATTCTCTGGACTGTTCACCAGGATTTATATCCATTATTAGTCGACCTTAAGACTTTCACAGTTACTCCTGCCAGGTGCCCCTCGAGTTTGCCGATTTATTCCGTTGGTGACGAGGCATTTGGCTACCTTAAGAGGGTCATAGTTACTCATACCAGTTGCTCCCCGTTTTACCATAGTCACATACTCAAGCTTTCTCTGGCCAGTTCATCAGAAGCGATACGCCATTATTTGTCGACCTTAAGACTTTCACAGTTACTCCTGCCAGGTGCCCCTCGACTTTGCCGATTTATTCCGTTGGTGACGATGCATTTGGCTACCTTAAGAGAGTCATAGTTACTCCTACCAATTGCTCCCCGTTTTACCATAGTCACATATTCAAGCTTTCTCTGGCCAGTTCACCAGAAGTGATACGCTATTATTTGTCGAACTTAAGACTTTCACAGTTATTTCTGCCAGGTGCTCCTCGAATTTGCCCATGTATTCCGCCTGGTGTCGAGTATTTGGCTACCTTAAGAGTGTCATAGTTACTCCTTCCTGTTGCTCCCTGTTTTATCACAGTCACGTCTTCAAGCTTTCTCTGGCCTGTTCACCAGGAGTTATATCCATTATTAGTCGACTTTAAGACTTTCGCAGTTACTCCTGTCAGGTGCCCCTCGAGTTTGCCGATTTATTCCGTTGGTGACGAGGCATTTGGCTACCTTAAGAGAGTCATAGTTACTCCTACCAATTGCTCCCCGTTTTACCATAGTCACATATTCAAGCTTTCTCTGGCCAGTTCACCAGAAGTGATACGCTATTATTTGTCGAACTTAAGACTTTCACAGTTATTTCTGCCAGGTGCTCCTCGAATTTGCCCATGTATTTCGCCTGGTGACGAGTATTTGGCTACCTTAAGAGTGTCATAGTTACTCCTTCCTGTTGCTCCCTGTTTTATCACAGTCACGTCTTCAAGCTTCCTCTGTCCTGTTCACCAGGAGTTATATCCATTATTAGTCGACCTTAAGACTTTCACAGTTACTCCTGCCAGGTGCCCCTCGAGTTTGCCGATTTATTCCGTTGGTGACGAGGCATTTGGCTACTTTATGAGAGTCATAGTTTTTCATACCAGTTGCTCCCCGTTTTACCATAGTCACATACTTAAGCTTTCTCTGGCCAGTTCATCAGAAGCGATACGCCATTATTTGTCGACCTTAAGACTTTCACAGTTACTCCTGCCAGGTACCCCTCGACTTTGCCGATTTATTCCGTTGGTGACGATGCATTTGGCTACCTTAAGATAGTCATAGTTACTCCTACCAATTGCTCCCCGTTTTACCATAGGTCACATATTCAAGCTTTCTCTGGCCAGTTCACCAGAAGTGATACGCTATTATTTGTCGAACTTAAGACTTTCACAGTTATTTCTGCCAGGTGCTCCTCGAATTTGCCATGTATTCCGCCTGGTGTCGAGTATTTGGCTACCTTAAGAGTGTCATAGTTACTCCTTCCTGTTGCTCCCTGTTTTATCACAGTCACGTCTTCAAGCTTTCTCTGGCCTGTTCACCAGGAGTTATATCCATTATTAGTCGACTTTAAGACTTTCGCAGTTACTCCTGTCAGGTGCCCCTCGAGTTTGCCGATTTATTCCGTTGGTGACGAGGCATTTGGCTACCTTAAGAGAGTCATAGTTACTCATACCAGTTGCTCCCCCCGTTTTACCATAGTCACATACTCAAGCTTTCTCTGGCCAGTTCATCAGAAGCGATACGCCATTATTTGTCGACCTTAAGACTTTCACAGTTATTTCTGCCAGGTGCTCCTCGAGTTATCCGATGTTTTTTGCTGGGCGACGAGCATTGGCAACCATAAGAGAGTCACAGTTACTCCTGCAAGTTGCTCTCCGTTTTAACACAGTAAAATCTTCAAGCTTTCTGGAGCCAGTTCAGCACAAGCGATACGCCATTATTTGTCGACCTTAAGACTTTCACAGGTATTTCTGCCAGGTGCTCCTCGAGTTTTCCGATGTTATTGGCTGGGCGACGAGCATTGGCAACCTTAAGAGAGTCACAGTTTCTCCTGCAAGTTGCTCCCCGTTTTAACACAGTAAAATCTTCAAGCTTTCTCGGGACAGTTCGGCACAAGCGATACGCCTTTATTTGTTGACCTTAAGACTTTCACAGTTATTTCTGCTAAATGCTCCTCGAGTTTGCCGATTTATTCCGTTGGTGACGTTGCATTTGGCTACCTTAAGAGAGTCATAGTTACTCATAGTTACTCCTACCAATTGCTCCCCGTTTTACCATAGTCAAGACTTTCACAGTTATTTCTGCCAGATGCTCCTCGAATTTGCCCATGTATTTCGCCTGGTGACGAGTATTTGGCTACCTTAAGAGTGTCATAGTTACTCCTTCTGTTGCTCCCTGTTTTATCACAGTCACGTCTTCAGCTTCCTCTGTCCTGTTCACCAGGAGTTATATCCATTATTAGTCGACCTTAAGACTTTCACAGTTACTCCTGCCAGGTGCCCCTCGAGTTTGCCGATTTATTCCGTTGGTGACGAGGCATTTGGCTACTTTATGAGAGTCATAGTTTTTCATACCAGTTGCTCCCCGTTTTACCATAGTCACATACTTAAGCTTTCTCTGGCCAGTTCATCAGAAGCGATACGCCATTATTTGTCGACCTTAAGACTTTCACAGTTACTCCTGCCAGGTACCCTCGACTTTGCCGATTTATTCCGTGGTGACGATGCATTTGGCTACCTTAAGATAGTCATAGTTACTCCTACCAATTGCTCCCCGTTTTACCATAGTCACATATTCAAGCTTTCTCTGGCCAGTTCACCAGAAGTGATACGCTATTATTTGTCGAACTTAAGACTTTCACAGTTATTTCTGCCAGGTGCTCCTCGAATTTGCCCATGTATTCCGCCTGGTGTCGAGTATTTGGCTACCTTAAGAGTGTCATAGTTACTCCTTCCTGTTGCTCCCTGTTTTATCACAGTCACGTCTTCAAGCTTTCTCTGGCCTGTTCACCAGGAGTTATATCCATTATTAGTCGACTTTAAGACTTTCGCAGTTACTCCTGTCAGGTGCCCCTCGAGTTTGCCGATTTATTCCGTTGGTGACGAGGCATTTGGCTACCTTAAGAGAGTCATAGTTACTCATACCAGTTGCTCCCCGTTTTACCATAGTCACATACTCAAGCTTTCTCTGGCCAGTTCATCAGAAGCGATACGCCATTATTTGTCGACCTTAAGACTTTCACAGTTATTTCTGCAGGTGCTCCTCGAGTTATCCGATGTTTTTTGCTGGGCGACGAGCATTGGCAACCATAAGAGAGTCACAGTTACTCCTGCAAGTTGCTCTCCGTTTGAACACAGTAAAATCTTCAAGCTTTCTGGAGCCAGTTCAGCACAAGCGATACGCCATTATTTGTCGACCTAAGACTTTCACAGTTATTTCTGCTAGGTGCTCCTCGAGTTTGCCGATTAATTCCGTCTGGTGACGAGGCATTTGGCTACCTTAAGAGAGTCGTAGTTACTCCTACCAATTGCTCCCCGTTTTACCATAGTCACATATTCAAGCTTTCTCTGACCAGTTCACCAGAAGTGATACGCTATTATTTGTCGAACTTAAGACTTTCACAGTTATTTCTGCCAGGTGCTCCTCGAATTTGCCCATGTATTTCGCCTGGTGACGAGTATTTGGCTACCTTAAGAGTGTCATAGTTATTCCTCCCTGTTGCTCCCTGTTTTATCACAGTCACGTCTTCAAGCATTCTCTGGACTGTTCACCAGGATTTATATCCATTATTAGTCGACCTTAAGACTTTCACAGTTACTCCTGCCAGGTGCCCCTCGAGTTTGCCGATTTATTCCGTTGGTGACGAGGCATTTGGCTACTTTATGAGAGTCATAGTTTTTCATACCAGTTGCTCCCCGTTTTACCATAGTCACATACTTAAGCTTTCTCTGGCCAGTTCATCAGAAGCGATACGCCATTATTTGTCGACCTTAAGACTTTCACAGTTACTCCTGCAGGTGCCCCTCGACTTTGCCGATTTATTCCGTTGGTGACGATGCATTTGGCTACCTTAAGAGAGTCATAGTTACTCCTACCAATTGCTCCCCGTTTTACCATAGTCACATATTCAAGCTTTCTCTGGCCAGTTCACCAGAAGTGATACGCTATTATTTGTCGAACTTAAGACTTTCACAGTTATTTCTGCCAGGTGCTCCTCGAATTTGCCCATGTATTCCGCCTGGTGTCGAGTATTTGCTACCTTAAGAGTGTCATAGTTACTCCTTCCTGTTGCTCCCTGTTTTATCACAGTCACGTCTTCAAGCTTTCTCTGGCCTGTTCACCAGGAGTTATATCCATTATTAGTCGACTTTAAGACTTTCGCAGTTACTCCTGTCAGGTGCCCCTCGAGTTTGCCGATTTATTCCGTTGGTGACGAGGCATTTGGCTACCTTAAGAGAGTCATAGTTACTCATACCAGTTGCTCCCCGTTTTACCATAGTCACATACTCAAGCTTTCTCTGGCCAGTTCATCAGAAGCGATACGCCATTATTGTCGACCTTAAGACTTTCACAGTTATTTCTGCCAGGTGCTCCTCGAGTTATCCGATGTTTTTTGCTGGGCGACGAGCATTGGCAACCATAAGAGAGTCACAGTTACTCCTGCAAGTTGCTCTCCGTTTGAACACAGTAAAATCTTCAAGCTTTCTGGAGCCAGTTCAGCACAAGCGATACGCCATTATTTGTCGACCTTAAGACTTTCACAGTTATTTCTGCTAGGTGCTCCTCGAGTTTGCCGATTAATTCCGTCTGGTGACGAGGCATTTGGCTACCTTAAGAGAGTCGTAGTTACTCCTACCAATTGCTCCCCGTTTTACCATAGTCACATATTCAAGCTTTCTCTGACCAGTTCACCAGAAGTGATACGCTATTATTTGTCGAACTTAAGACTTTCACAGTTATTTCTGCCAGGTGCTCCTCGAATTTGCCCATGTATTTCGCCTGGTGACGAGTATTTGGCTACCTTAAGAGTGTCATAGTTATTCCTCCCTGTTGCTCCCTGTTTTATCACAGTCACGTCTTCAAGCATTCTCTGGACTGTTCACCAGGATTTATATCCATTATTAGTCGACCTTAAGACTTTCACAGTTACTCCTGCCAGGTGCCCCTCGAGTTTGCCGATTTATTCCGTTGGTGACGAGGCATTTGGCTACCTTAAGAGGGTCATAGTTACTCATACCAGTTGCTCCCCGTTTTACCATAGTCACATACTCAAGCTTTCTCTGGCCAGTTCATCAGAAGCGATACGCCATTATTTGTCGACCTTAAGACTTTCACAGTTACTCCTGCCAGGTGCCCCTCGACTTTGCCGATTTATTCCGTTGGTGACGATGCATTTGGCTACCTTAAGAGAGTCATAGTTACTCCTACCAATTGCTCCCCGTTTTACCATAGTCACATATTCAAGCTTTCTCTGGCCAGTTCACCAGAAGTGATACGCTATTATTTGTCGAACTTAAGACTTTCACAGTTATTTCTGCCAGGTGCTCCTCGAATTTGCCCATGTATTCCGCCTGGTGTCGAGTATTTGGCTACCTTAAGAGTGTCATAGTTACTCCTTCCTGTTGCTCCCTGTTTTATCACAGTCACGTCTTCAAGCTTTCTCTGGCCTGTTCACCAGGAGTTATATCCATTATTAGTCGACTTTAAGACTTTCGCAGTTACTCCTGTCAGGTGCCCCTCGAGTTTGCCGATTTATTCCGTTGGTGACGAGGCATTTGGCTACCTTAAGAGAGTCATAGTTACTCCTACCAATTGCTCCCCGTTTTACCATAGTCACATATTCAAGCTTTCTCTGGCCAGTTCACCAGAAGTGATACGCTATTATTTGTCGAACTTAAGACTTTCACAGTTATTTCTGCCAGGTGCTCCTCGAATTTGCCCATGTATTTCGCCTGGTGACGAGTATTTGGCTACCTTAAGAGTGTCATAGTTACTCCTTCCTGTTGCTCCCTGTTTTATCACAGTCACGTCTTCAAGCTTCCTCTGTCCTGTTCACCAGGAGTTATATCCATTATTAGTCGACCTTAAGACTTTCACAGTTACTCCTGCCAGGTGCCCCTCGAGTTTGCCGATTTATTCCGTTGGTGACGAGGCATTTGGCTACTTTATGAGAGTCATAGTTTTTCATACCAGTTGCTCCCCGTTTTACCATAGTCACATACTTAAGCTTTCTCTGGCCAGTTCATCAGAAGCGATACGCCATTATTTGTCGACCTTAAGACTTTCACAGTTACTCCTGCCAGGTACCCCTCGACTTTGCCGATTTATTCCGTTGGTGACGATGCATTTGGCTACCTTAAGATAGTCATAGTTACTCCTACCAATTGCTCCCCGTTTTACCATAGTCACATATTCAAGCTTTCTCTGGCCAGTTCACCAGAAGTGATACGCTATTATTTGTCGAACTTAAGACTTTCACAGTTATTTCTGCCAGGTGCTCCTCGAATTTGCCCATGTATTCCGCCTGGTGTCGAGTATTTGGCTACCTTAAGAGTGTCATAGTTACTCCTTCCTGTTGCTCCCTGTTTTATCACAGTCACGTCTTCAAGCTTTCTCTGGCCTGTTCACCAGGAGTTATATCCATTATTAGTCGACTTTAAGACTTTCGCAGTTACTCCTGTCAGGTGCCCCTCGAGTTTGCCGATTTATTCCGTTGGTGACGAGGCATTTGGCTACCTTAAGAGAGTCATAGTTACTCATACCAGTTGCTCCCCGTTTTACCATAGTCACATACTCAAGCTTTCTCTGGCCAGTTCATCAGAAGCGATACGCCATTATTTGTCGACCTTAAGACTTTCACAGTTATTTCTGCCAGGTGCTCCTCGAGTTATCCGATGTTTTTTGCTGGGCGACGAGCATTGGCAACCATAAGAGAGTCACAGTTACTCCTGCAAGTTGCTCTCCGTTTTAACACAGTAAAATCTTCAAGCTTTCTGGAGCCAGTTCAGCACAAGCGATACGCCATTATTTGTCGACCTTAAGACTTTCACAGGTATTTCTGCCAGGTGCTCCTCGAGTTTTCCGATGTTATTGGCTGGGCGACGAGCATTGGCAACCTTAAGAGAGTCACAGTTTCTCCTGCAAGTTGCTCCCCGTTTTAACACAGTAAAATCTTCAAGCTTTCTCGGGACAGTTCGGCACAAGCGATACGCCTTTATTTGTTGACCTTAAGACTTTCACAGTTATTTCTGCTAAATGCTCCTCGAGTTTGCCGATTTATTCCGTTGGTGACGTTGCATTTGGCTACCTTAAGAGAGTCATAGTTACTCCTACCAATTGCTCCCCGTTTTACCATAGTCAAGACTTTCACAGTTATTTCTGCCAGATGCTCCTCGAATTTGCCCATGTATTTCGCCTGGTGACGAGTATTTGGCTACCTTAAGAGTGTCATAGTTACTCCTTCCTGTTGCTCCCTGTTTTATCACAGTCACGTCTTCAAGCTTCCTCTGTCCTGTTCACCAGGAGTTATATCCATTATTAGTCGACCTTAAGACTTTCACAGTTACTCCTGCCAGGTGCCCCTCGAGTTTGCCGATTTATTCCGTTGGTGACGAGGCATTTGGCTACTTTATGAGAGTCATAGTTTTTCATACCAGTTGCTCCCCGTTTTACCATAGTCACATACTTAAGCTTTCTCTGGCCAGTTCATCAGAAGCGATACGCCATTATTTGTCGACCTTAAGACTTTCACAGTTACTCCTGCCAGGTACCCCTCGACTTTGCCGATTTATTCCGTTGGTGACGATGCATTTGGCTACCTTAAGATAGTCATAGTTACTCCTACCAATTGCTCCCCGTTTTACCATAGTCACATATTCAAGCTTTCTCTGGCCAGTTCACCAGAAGTGATACGCTATTATTTGTCGAACTTAAGACTTTCACAGTTATTTCTGCCAGGTGCTCCTCGAATTTGCCCATGTATTCCGCCTGGTGTCGAGTATTTGGCTACCTTAAGAGTGTCATAGTTACTCCTTCCTGTTGCTCCCTGTTTTATCACAGTCACGTCTTCAAGCTTTCTCTGGCCTGTTCACCAGGAGTTATATCCATTATTAGTCGACTTTAAGACTTTCGCAGTTACTCCTGTCAGGTGCCCCTCGAGTTTGCCGATTTATTCCGTTGGTGACGAGGCATTTGGCTACCTTAAGAGAGTCATAGTTACTCATACCAGTTGCTCCCCGTTTTACCATAGTCACATACTCAAGCTTTCTCTGGCCAGTTCATCAGAAGCGATACGCCATTATTTGTCGACCTTAAGACTTTCACAGTTATTTCTGCCAGGTGCTCCTCGAGTTATCCGATGTTTTTTGCTGGGCGACGAGCATTGGCAACCATAAGAGAGTCACAGTTACTCCTGCAAGTTGCTCTCCGTTTGAACACAGTAAAATCTTCAAGCTTTCTGGAGCCAGTTCAGCACAAGCGATACGCCATTATTTGTCGACCTTAAGACTTTCACAGTTATTTCTGCTAGGTGCTCCTCGAGTTTGCCGATTAATTCCGTCTGGTGACGAGGCATTTGGCTACCTTAAGAGAGTCGTAGTTACTCCTACCAATTGCTCCCCGTTTTACCATAGTCACATATTCAAGCTTTCTCTGACCAGTTCACCAGAAGTGATACGCTATTATTTGTCGAACTTAAGACTTTCACAGTTATTTCTGCCAGGTGCTCCTCGAATTTGCCCATGTATTTCGCCTGGTGACGAGTATTTGGCTACCTTAAGAGTGTCATAGTTATTCCTCCCTGTTGCTCCCTGTTTTATCACAGTCACGTCTTCAAGCATTCTCTGGACTGTTCACCAGGATTTATATCCATTATTAGTCGACCTTAAGACTTTCACAGTTACTCCTGCCAGGTGCCCCTCGAGTTTGCCGATTTATTCCGTTGGTGACGAGGCATTTGGCTACCTTAAGAGGGTCATAGTTACTCATACCAGTTGCTCCCCGTTTTACCATAGTCACATACTCAAGCTTTCTCTGGCCAGTTCATCAGAAGCGATACGCCATTATTTGTCGACCTTAAGACTTTCACAGTTACTCCTGCCAGGTGCCCCTCGACTTTGCCGATTTATTCCGTTGGTGACGATGCATTTGGCTACCTTAAGAGAGTCATAGTTACTCCTACCAATTGCTCCCCGTTTTACCATAGTCACATATTCAAGCTTTCTCTGGCCAGTTCACCAGAAGTGATACGCTATTATTTGTCGAACTTAAGACTTTCACAGTTATTTCTGCCAGGTGCTCCTCGAATTTGCCCATGTATTCCGCCTGGTGTCGAGTATTTGGCTACCTTAAGAGTGTCATAGTTACTCCTTCCTGTTGCTCCCTGTTTTATCACAGTCACGTCTTCAAGCTTTCTCTGGCCTGTTCACCAGGAGTTATATCCATTATTAGTCGACTTTAAGACTTTCGCAGTTACTCCTGTCAGGTGCCCCTCGAGTTTGCCGATTTATTCCGTTGGTGACGAGGCATTTGGCTACCTTAAGAGAGTCATAGTTACTCATACCAGTTGCTCCCCGTTTTACCATAGTCACATACTCAAGCTTTCTCTGGCCAGTTCATCAGAAGCGATACGCCATTATTTGTCGACCTTAAGACTTTCACAGTTATTTCTGCCAGGTGCTCCTCGAGTTATCCGATGTTTTTTGCTGGGCGACGAGCATTGGCAACCATAAGAGAGTCACAGTTACTCCTGCAAGTTGCTCTCCGTTTGAACACAGTAAAATCTTCAAGCTTTCTGGAGCCAGTTCAGCACAAGCGATACGCCATTATTTGTCGACCTTAAGACTTTCACAGTTATTTCTGCTAGGTGCTCCTCGAGTTTGCCGATTAATTCCGTCTGGTGACGAGGCATTTGGCTACCTTAAGAGAGTCGTAGTTACTCCTACCAATTGCTCCCCGTTTTACCATAGTCACATATTCAAGCTTTCTCTGACCAGTTCACCAGAAGTGATACGCTATTATTTGTCGAACTTAAGACTTTCACAGTTATTTCTGCCAGGTGCTCCTCGAGTTATCCGATGTTTTTTGCTGGGCGACGAGCATTGGCAACCATAAGAGAGTCACAGTTACTCCTGCAAGTTGCTCTCCGTTTGAACACAGTAAAATCTTCAAGCTTTCTGGAGCCAGTTCAGCACAAGCGATACGCCTTTATTTGTCGACCTTAAGACTTTCACAGTTATTTCTGCTAGGTGCTCCTCGAGTTTGCCGATTAATTCCGTCTGGTGACGAGGCATTTGGCTACCTTAAGAGAGTCGTAGTTACTCCTACCAATTGCTCCCCGTTTTACCATAGTCACATATTCAAGCTTTCTCTGACCAGTTCACCAGAAGTGATACGCTATTATTTGTCGAACTTAAGACTTTCACAGTTATTTCTGCCAGGTGCTCCTCGAATTTGCCCATGTATTTCGCCTGGTGACGAGTATTTGGCTACCTTAAGAGTGTCATAGTTACTCCTCCCTGTTGCTCCCTGTTTTATCACAGTCACGTCTTCAAGCATTCTCTGGCCTGTTCACCAGGATTTATATCCATTATTAGTCGACCTTAAGACTTTCACAGTTACTCCTGCCAGGTGCCCCTCGAGTTTGCCGATTTATTCCGTTGGTGACGAGGCATTTGGCTACCTTAAGAGAGTCATAGTTACTCATACCAGTTGCTCCCCGTTTTACCATAGTCACATACTCAAGCTTTCTCTGGCCAGTTCATCAGAAGCGATACGCCATTATTTGTCGACCTTAAGACTTTCACAGTTATTTCTGCCAGGTGCTCCTCGAGTTATCCGATGTTTTTTGCTGGGCGACGAGCATTGGCAACCATAAGAGAGTCACAGTTACTCCTGCAAGTTGCTCTCCGTTTGAACACAGTAAAATCTTCAAGCTTTCTGGAGCCAGTTCAGCACAAGCGATACGCCATTATTTGTCGACCTTAAGACTTTCACAGGTATTTCTGCCAGGTGCTCCTCGAGTTTTCCGATGTTATTGGCTGGGCGACGAGCATTGGCAACCTTAAGAGAGTCACAGTTTCTCCTGCAAGTTGCTCCCCGTTTTAACACAGTAAAATCTTCAAGCTTTCTCGGGACAGTTCGGCACAAGCGATACGCCTTTATTTGTTGACCTTAAGACTTTCACAGTTATTTCTGCTAAATGCTCCTCGAGTTTGCCGATTTATTCCGTTGGTGACGTTGCATTTGGCTACCTTAAGAGAGTCATAGTTACTCCTACCAATTGCTCCCCGTTTTACCATAGTCAAGACTTTCACAGTTATTTCTGCCAGATGCTCCTCGAATTTGCCCATGTATTTCGCCTGGTGACGAGTATTTGGCTACCTTAAGAGTGTCATAGTTACTCCTTCCTGTTGCTCCCTGTTTTATCACAGTCACGTCTTCAAGCTTCCTCTGTCCTGTTCACCAGGAGTTATATCCATTATTAGTCGACCTTAAGACTTTCACAGTTACTCCTGCCAGGTGCCCCTCGAGTTTGCCGATTTATTCCGTTGGTGACGAGGCATTTGGCTACTTTATGAGAGTCATAGTTTTTCATACCAGTTGCTCCCCGTTTTACCATAGTCACATACTTAAGCTTTCTCTGGCCAGTTCATCAGAAGCGATACGCCATTATTTGTCGACCTTAAGACTTTCACAGTTACTCCTGCCAGGTACCCCTCGACTTTGCCGATTTATTCCGTTGGTGACGATGCATTTGGCTACCTTAAGATAGTCATAGTTACTCCTACCAATTGCTCCCCGTTTTACCATAGTCACATATTCAAGCTTTCTCTGGCCAGTTCACCAGAAGTGATACGCTATTATTTGTCGAACTTAAGACTTTCACAGTTATTTCTGCCAGGTGCTCCTCGAATTTGCCCATGTATTCCGCCTGGTGTCGAGTATTTGGCTACCTTAAGAGTGTCATAGTTACTCCTTCCTGTTGCTCCCTGTTTTATCACAGTCACGTCTTCAAGCTTTCTCTGGCCTGTTCACCAGGAGTTATATCCATTATTAGTCGACTTTAAGACTTTCGCAGTTACTCCTGTCAGGTGCCCCTCGAGTTTGCCGATTTATTCCGTTGGTGACGAGGCATTTGGCTACCTTAAGAGAGTCATAGTTACTCATACCAGTTGCTCCCCGTTTTACCATAGTCACATACTCAAGCTTTCTCTGGCCAGTTCATCAGAAGCGATACGCCATTATTTGTCGACCTTAAGACTTTCACAGTTATTTCTGCCAGGTGCTCCTCGAGTTATCCGATGTTTTTTGCTGGGCGACGAGCATTGGCAACCATAAGAGAGTCACAGTTACTCCTGCAAGTTGCTCTCCGTTTGAACACAGTAAAATCTTCAAGCTTTCTGGAGCCAGTTCAGCACAAGCGATACGCCATTATTTGTCGACCTTAAGACTTTCACAGTTATTTCTGCTAGGTGCTCCTCGAGTTTGCCGATTAATTCCGTCTGGTGACGAGGCATTTGGCTACCTTAAGAGAGTCGTAGTTACTCCTACCAATTGCTCCCCGTTTTACCATAGTCACATATTCAAGCTTTCTCTGACCAGTTCACCAGAAGTGATACGCTATTATTTGTCGAACTTAAGACTTTCACAGTTATTTCTGCCAGGTGCTCCTCGAATTTGCCCATGTATTTCGCCTGGTGACGAGTATTTGGCTACCTTAAGAGTGTCATAGTTATTCCTCCCTGTTGCTCCCTGTTTTATCACAGTCACGTCTTCAAGCATTCTCTGGACTGTTCACCAGGATTTATATCCATTATTAGTCGACCTTAAGACTTTCACAGTTACTCCTGCCAGGTGCCCCTCGAGTTTGCCGATTTATTCCGTTGGTGACGAGGCATTTGGCTACCTTAAGAGAGTCATAGTTACTCATACCAGTTGCTCCCCGTTTTACCATAGTCACATACTCAAGCTTTCTCTGGCCAGTTCATCAGAAGCGATACGCCATTATTTGTCGACCTTAAGACTTTCACAGTTACTCCTGCCAGGTGCCCCTCGACTTTGCCGATTTATTCCGTTGGTGACGATGCATTTGGCTACCTTAAGAGAGTCATAGTTACTCCTACCAATTGCTCCACGTTTTACCATAGTCACATATTCAAGCTTTCTCTGGCCAGTTCACCAGAAGTGATACGCTATTATTTGTCGAACTTAAGACTTTCACAGTTATTTCTGCCAGGTGCTCCTCGAATTTGCCCATGTATTCCGCCTGGTGTCAAGTATTTGGCTACCTTAAGAGTGTCATAGTTACTCCTTCCTGTTGCTCCCTGTTTTATCACAGTCACGTCTTCAAGCTTTCTCTGGCCTGTTCACCAGGAGTTATATCCATTATTAGTCGACTTTAAGACTTTCGCAGTTACTCCTGTCAGGTGCCCCTCGAGTTTGCCGATTTATTCCGTTGGTGACGAGGCATTTGGCTACCTTAAGAGAGTCATAGTTACTCATACCAGTTGCTCCCCGTTTTACCATAGTCACATACTCAAGCTTTCTCTGGCCAGTTCATCAGAAGCGATACGCCATTATTTGTCGACCTTAAGACTTTCACAGTTATTTCTGCCAGGTGCTCCTCGAGTTATCCGATGTTTTTTGCTGGGCGACGAGCATTGGCAACCATAAGAGAGTCACAGTTACTCCTGCAAGTTGCTCTCCGTTTGAACACAGTAAAATCTTCAAGCTTTCTGGAGCCAGTTCAGCACAAGCGATACGCCTTTATTTGTCGACCTTAAGACTTTCACAGTTATTTCTGCTAGGTGCTCCTCGAGTTTGCCGATTAATTCCGTCTGGTGACGAGGCATTTGGCTACCTTAAGAGAGTCGTAGTTACTCCTACCAATTGCTCCCCGTTTTACCATAGTCACATATTCAAGCTTTCTCTGACCAGTTCACCAGAAGTGATACGCTATTATTTGTCGAACTTAAGACTTTCACAGTTATTTCTGCCAGGTGCTCCTCGAATTTGCCCATGTATTTCGCCTGGTGATGAGTATTTGGCTACCTTAAGAGTGTCATAGTTACTCCTCCCTGTTGCTCCCTGTTTTATCACAGTCACGTCTTCAAGCATTCTCTGGCCTGTTCACCAGGATTTATATCCATTATTAGTCGACCTTAAGACTTTCACAGTTACTCCTGCCAGGTGCCCCTCGAGTTTGCCGATTTATTCCGTTGGTGACGAGGCATTTGGCTACCTTAAGAGAGTCATAGTTACTCATACCAGTTGCTCCCCGTTTTACCATAGTCACATACTCAAGCTTTCTCTGGCCAGTTCATCAGAAGCGATACGCCATTATTTGTCGACCTTAAGACTTTCACAGTTATTTCTGCCAGGTGCTCCTCGAGTTATCCGATGTTTTTTGCTGGGCGACGAGCATTGGCAACCATAAGAGAGTCACAGTTACTCCTGCAAGTTGCTCTCCGTTTGAACACAGTAAAATCTTCAAGCTTTCTGGAGCCAGTTCAGCACAAGCGATACGCCATTATTTGTCGACCTTAAGACTTTCACAGGTATTTCTGCCAGGTGCTCCTCGAGTTTTCCGATGTTATTGGCTGGGCGACGAGCATTGGCAACCTTAAGAGAGTCACAGTTTCTCCTGCAAGTTGCTCCCCGTTTTAACACAGTAAAATCTTCAAGCTTTCTCGGGACAGTTCGGCACAAGCGATACGCCTTTATTTGTTGACCTTAAGACTTTCACAGTTATTTCTGCTAAATGCTCCTCGAGTTTGCCGATTTATTCCGTTGGTGACGTTGCATTTGGCTACCTTAAGAGAGTCATAGTTACTCCTACCAATTGCTCCCCGTTTTACCATAGTCAAGACTTTCACAGTTATTTCTGCCAGATGCTCCTCGAATTTGCCCATGTATTTCGCCTGGTGACGAGTATTTGGCTACCTTAAGAGTGTCATAGTTACTCCTTCCTGTTGCTCCCTGTTTTATCACAGTCACGTCTTCAAGCTTCCTCTGTCCTGTTCACCAGGAGTTATATCCATTATTAGTCGACCTTAAGACTTTCACAGTTACTCCTGCCAGGTGCCCCTCGAGTTTGCCGATTTATTCCGTTGGTGACGAGGCATTTGGCTACTTTATGAGAGTCATAGTTTTTCATACCAGTTGCTCCCCGTTTTACCATAGTCACATACTTAAGCTTTCTCTGGCCAGTTCATCAGAAGCGATACGCCATTATTTGTCGACCTTAAGACTTTCACAGTTACTCCTGCCAGGTACCCCTCGACTTTGCCGATTTATTCCGTTGGTGACGATGCATTTGGCTACCTTAAGATAGTCATAGTTACTCCTACCAATTGCTCCCCGTTTTACCATAGTCACATATTCAAGCTTTCTCTGGCCAGTTCACCAGAAGTGATACGCTATTATTTGTCGAACTTAAGACTTTCACAGTTATTTCTGCCAGGTGCTCCTCGAATTTGCCCATGTATTCCGCCTGGTGTCGAGTATTTGGCTACCTTAAGAGTGTCATAGTTACTCCTTCCTGTTGCTCCCTGTTTTATCACAGTCACGTCTTCAAGCTTTCTCTGGCCTGTTCACCAGGAGTTATATCCATTATTAGTCGACTTTAAGACTTTCGCAGTTACTCCTGTCAGGTGCCCCTCGAGTTTGCCGATTTATTCCGTTGGTGACGAGGCATTTGGCTACCTTAAGAGAGTCATAGTTACTCATACCAGTTGCTCCCCGTTTTACCATAGTCACATACTCAAGCTTTCTCTGGCCAGTTCATCAGAAGCGATACGCCATTATTTGTCGACCTTAAGACTTTCACAGTTATTTCTGCCAGGTGCTCCTCGAGTTATCCGATGTTTTTTGCTGGGCGACGAGCATTGGCAACCATAAGAGAGTCACAGTTACTCCTGCAAGTTGCTCTCCGTTTGAACACAGTAAAATCTTCAAGCTTTCTGGAGCCAGTTCAGCACAAGCGATACGCCATTATTTGTCGACCTTAAGACTTTCACAGTTATTTCTGCTAGGTGCTCCTCGAGTTTGCCGATTAATTCCGTCTGGTGACGAGGCATTTGGCTACCTTAAGAGAGTCGTAGTTACTCCTACCAATTGCTCCCCGTTTTACCATAGTCACATATTCAAGCTTTCTCTGACCAGTTCACCAGAAGTGATACGCTATTATTTGTCGAACTTAAGACTTTCACAGTTATTTCTGCCAGGTGCTCCTCGAGTTATCCGATGTTTTTTGCTGGGCGACGAGCATTGGCAACCATAAGAGAGTCACAGTTACTCCTGCAAGTTGCTCTCCGTTTGAACACAGTAAAATCTTCAAGCTTTCTGGAGCCAGTTCAGCACAAGCGATACGCCTTTATTTGTCGACCTTAAGACTTTCACAGTTATTTCTGCTAGGTGCTCCTCGAGTTTGCCGATTAATTCCGTCTGGTGACGAGGCATTTGGCTACCTTAAGAGAGTCGTAGTTACTCCTACCAATTGCTCCCCGTTTTACCATAGTCACATATTCAAGCTTTCTCTGACCAGTTCACCAGAAGTGATACGCTATTATTTGTCGAACTTAAGACTTTCACAGTTATTTCTGCCAGGTGCTCCTCGAATTTGCCCATGTATTTCGCCTGGTGACGAGTATTTGGCTACCTTAAGAGTGTCATAGTTACTCCTCCCTGTTGCTCCCTGTTTTATCACAGTCACGTCTTCAAGCATTCTCTGGCCTGTTCACCAGGATTTATATCCATTATTAGTCGACCTTAAGACTTTCACAGTTACTCCTGCCAGGTGCCCCTCGAGTTTGCCGATTTATTCCGTTGGTGACGAGGCATTTGGCTACCTTAAGAGAGTCATAGTTACTCATACCAGTTGCTCCCCGTTTTACCATAGTCACATACTCAAGCTTTCTCTGGCCAGTTCATCAGAAGCGATACGCCATTATTTGTCGACCTTAAGACTTTCACAGTTATTTCTGCCAGGTGCTCCTCGAGTTATCCGATGTTTTTTGCTGGGCGACGAGCATTGGCAACCATAAGAGAGTCACAGTTACTCCTGCAAGTTGCTCTCCGTTTGAACACAGTAAAATCTTCAAGCTTTCTGGAGCCAGTTCAGCACAAGCGATACGCCATTATTTGTCGACCTTAAGACTTTCACAGGTATTTCTGCCAGGTGCTCCTCGAGTTTTCCGATGTTATTGGCTGGGCGACGAGCATTGGCAACCTTAAGAGAGTCACAGTTTCTCCTGCAAGTTGCTCCCCGTTTTAACACAGTAAAATCTTCAAGCTTTCTCGGGACAGTTCGGCACAAGCGATACGCCTTTATTTGTTGACCTTAAGACTTTCACAGTTATTTCTGCTAAATGCTCCTCGAGTTTGCCGATTTATTCCGTTGGTGACGTTGCATTTGGCTACCTTAAGAGAGTCATAGTTACTCCTACCAATTGCTCCCCGTTTTACCATAGTCAAGACTTTCACAGTTATTTCTGCCAGATGCTCCTCGAATTTGCCCATGTATTTCGCCTGGTGACGAGTATTTGGCTACCTTAAGAGTGTCATAGTTACTCCTTCCTGTTGCTCCCTGTTTTATCACAGTCACGTCTTCAAGCTTCCTCTGTCCTGTTCACCAGGAGTTATATCCATTATTAGTCGACCTTAAGACTTTCACAGTTACTCCTGCCAGGTGCCCCTCGAGTTTGCCGATTTATTCCGTTGGTGACGAGGCATTTGGCTACTTTATGAGAGTCATAGTTTTTCATACCAGTTGCTCCCCGTTTTACCATAGTCACATACTTAAGCTTTCTCTGGCCAGTTCATCAGAAGCGATACGCCATTATTTGTCGACCTTAAGACTTTCACAGTTACTCCTGCCAGGTACCCCTCGACTTTGCCGATTTATTCCGTTGGTGACGATGCATTTGGCTACCTTAAGATAGTCATAGTTACTCCTACCAATTGCTCCCCGTTTTACCATAGTCACATATTCAAGCTTTCTCTGGCCAGTTCACCAGAAGTGATACGCTATTATTTGTCGAACTTAAGACTTTCACAGTTATTTCTGCCAGGTGCTCCTCGAATTTGCCCATGTATTCCGCCTGGTGTCGAGTATTTGGCTACCTTAAGAGTGTCATAGTTACTCCTTCCTGTTGCTCCCTGTTTTATCACAGTCACGTCTTCAAGCTTTCTCTGGCCTGTTCACCAGGAGTTATATCCATTATTAGTCGACTTTAAGACTTTCGCAGTTACTCCTGTCAGGTGCCCCTCGAGTTTGCCGATTTATTCCGTTGGTGACGAGGCATTTGGCTACCTTAAGAGAGTCATAGTTACTCATACCAGTTGCTCCCCGTTTTACCATAGTCACATACTCAAGCTTTCTCTGGCCAGTTCATCAGAAGCGATACGCCATTATTTGTCGACCTTAAGACTTTCACAGTTATTTCTGCCAGGTGCTCCTCGAGTTATCCGATGTTTTTTGCTGGGCGACGAGCATTGGCAACCATAAGAGAGTCACAGTTACTCCTGCAAGTTGCTCTCCGTTTGAACACAGTAAAATCTTCAAGCTTTCTGGAGCCAGTTCAGCACAAGCGATACGCCATTATTTGTCGACCTTAAGACTTTCACAGTTATTTCTGCTAGGTGCTCCTCGAGTTTGCCGATTAATTCCGTCTGGTGACGAGGCATTTGGCTACCTTAAGAGAGTCGTAGTTACTCCTACCAATTGCTCCCCGTTTTACCATAGTCACATATTCAAGCTTTCTCTGACCAGTTCACCAGAAGTGATACGCTATTATTTGTCGAACTTAAGACTTTCACAGTTATTTCTGCCAGGTGCTCCTCGAATTTGCCCATGTATTTCGCCTGGTGACGAGTATTTGGCTACCTTAAGAGTGTCATAGTTATTCCTCCCTGTTGCTCCCTGTTTTATCACAGTCACGTCTTCAAGCATTCTCTGGACTGTTCACCAGGATTTATATCCATTATTAGTCGACCTTAAGACTTTCACAGTTACTCCTGCCAGGTGCCCCTCGAGTTTGCCGATTTATTCCGTTGGTGACGAGGCATTTGGCTACCTTAAGAGAGTCATAGTTACTCATACCAGTTGCTCCCCGTTTTACCATAGTCACATACTCAAGCTTTCTCTGGCCAGTTCATCAGAAGCGATACGCCATTATTTGTCGACCTTAAGACTTTCACAGTTACTCCTGCCAGGTGCCCCTCGACTTTGCCGATTTATTCCGTTGGTGACGATGCATTTGGCTACCTTAAGAGAGTCATAGTTACTCCTACCAATTGCTCCACGTTTTACCATAGTCACATATTCAAGCTTTCTCTGGCCAGTTCACCAGAAGTGATACGCTATTATTTGTCGAACTTAAGACTTTCACAGTTATTTCTGCCAGGTGCTCCTCGAATTTGCCCATGTATTCCGCCTGGTGTCAAGTATTTGGCTACCTTAAGAGTGTCATAGTTACTCCTTCCTGTTGCTCCCTGTTTTATCACAGTCACGTCTTCAAGCTTTCTCTGGCCTGTTCACCAGGAGTTATATCCATTATTAGTCGACTTTAAGACTTTCGCAGTTACTCCTGTCAGGTGCCCCTCGAGTTTGCCGATTTATTCCGTTGGTGACGAGGCATTTGGCTACCTTAAGAGAGTCATAGTTACTCATACCAGTTGCTCCCCGTTTTACCATAGTCACATACTCAAGCTTTCTCTGGCCAGTTCATCAGAAGCGATACGCCATTATTTGTCGACCTTAAGACTTTCACAGTTATTTCTGCCAGGTGCTCCTCGAGTTATCCGATGTTTTTTGCTGGGCGACGAGCATTGGCAACCATAAGAGAGTCACAGTTACTCCTGCAAGTTGCTCTCCGTTTGAACACAGTAAAATCTTCAAGCTTTCTGGAGCCAGTTCAGCACAAGCGATACGCCTTTATTTGTCGACCTTAAGACTTTCACAGTTATTTCTGCTAGGTGCTCCTCGAGTTTGCCGATTAATTCCGTCTGGTGACGAGGCATTTGGCTACCTTAAGAGAGTCGTAGTTACTCCTACCAATTGCTCCCCGTTTTACCATAGTCACATATTCAAGCTTTCTCTGACCAGTTCACCAGAAGTGATACGCTATTATTTGTCGAACTTAAGACTTTCACAGTTATTTCTGCCAGGTGCTCCTCGAATTTGCCCATGTATTTCGCCTGGTGATGAGTATTTGGCTACCTTAAGAGTGTCATAGTTACTCCTCCCTGTTGCTCCCTGTTTTATCACAGTCACGTCTTCAAGCATTCTCTGGCCTGTTCACCAGGATTTATATCCATTATTAGTCGACCTTAAGACTTTCACAGTTACTCCTGCCAGGTGCCCCTCGAGTTTGCCGATTTATTCCGTTGGTGACGAGGCATTTGGCTACCTTAAGAGAGTCATAGTTACTCATACCAGTTGCTCCCCGTTTTACCATAGTCACATACTCAAGCTTTCTCTGGCCAGTTCATCAGAAGCGATACGCCATTATTTGTCGACCTTAAGACTTTCACAGTTATTTCTGCCAGGTGCTCCTCGAGTTATCCGATGTTTTTTGCTGGGCGACGAGCATTGGCAACCATAAGAGAGTCACAGTTACTCCTGCAAGTTGCTCTCCGTTTGAACACAGTAAAATCTTCAAGCTTTCTGGAGCCAGTTCAGCACAAGCGATACGCCATTATTTGTCGACCTTAAGACTTTCACAGGTATTTCTGCCAGGTGCTCCTCGAGTTTTCCGATGTTATTGGCTGGGCGACGAGCATTGGCAACCTTAAGAGAGTCACAGTTTCTCCTGCAAGTTGCTCCCCGTTTTAACACAGTAAAATCTTCAAGCTTTCTCGGGACAGTTCGGCACAAGCGATACGCCTTTATTTGTTGACCTTAAGACTTTCACAGTTATTTCTGCTAAATGCTCCTCGAGTTTGCCGATTTATTCCGTTGGTGACGTTGCATTTGGCTACCTTAAGAGAGTCATAGTTACTCCTACCAATTGCTCCCCGTTTTACCATAGTCAAGACTTTCACAGTTATTTCTGCCAGATGCTCCTCGAATTTGCCCATGTATTTCGCCTGGTGACGAGTATTTGGCTACCTTAAGAGTGTCATAGTTACTCCTTCCTGTTGCTCCCTGTTTTATCACAGTCACGTCTTCAAGCTTCCTCTGTCCTGTTCACCAGGAGTTATATCCATTATTAGTCGACCTTAAGACTTTCACAGTTACTCCTGAAAGGTGCCCCTCGAGTTTGCCGATTTATTCCGTTGGTGACGAGGCATTTGGCTACTTTATGAGAGTCATAGTTTTTCATACCAGTTGCTCCCCGTTTTACCATAGTCACATACTTAAGCTTTCTCTGGCCAGTTCATCAGAAGCGATACGCCATTATTTGTCGACCTTAAGACTTTCACAGTTACTCCTGCCAGGTACCCCTCGACTTTGCCGATTTATTCCGTTGGTGACGATGCATTTGGCTACCTTAAGATAGTCATAGTTACTCCTACCAATTGCTCCCCGTTTTACCATAGTCACATATTCAAGCTTTCTCTGGCCAGTTCACCAGAAGTGATACGCTATTATTTGTCGAACTTAAGACTTTCACAGTTATTTCTGCCAGGTGCTCCTCGAATTTGCCCATGTATTCCGCCTGGTGTCGAGTATTTGGCTACCTTAAGAGTGTCATAGTTACTCCTTCCTGTTGCTCCCTGTTTTATCACAGTCACGTCTTCAAGCTTTCTCTGGCCTGTTCACCAGGAGTTATATCCATTATTAGTCGACTTTAAGACTTTCGCAGTTACTCCTGTCAGGTGCCCCTCGAGTTTGCCGATTTATTCCGTTGGTGACGAGGCATTTGGCTACCTTAAGAGAGTCATAGTTACTCATACCAGTTGCTCCCCGTTTTACCATAGTCACATACTCAAGCTTTCTCTGGCCAGTTCATCAGAAGCGATACGCCATTATTTGTCGACCTTAAGACTTTCACAGTTATTTCTGCCAGGTGCTCCTCGAGTTATCCGATGTTTTTTGCTGGGCGACGAGCATTGGCAACCATAAGAGAGTCACAGTTACTCCTGCAAGTTGCTCTCCGTTTGAACACAGTAAAATCTTCAAGCTTTCTGGAGCCAGTTCAGCACAAGCGATACGCCTTTATTTGTCGACCTTAAGACTTTCACAGTTATTTCTGCTAGGTGCTCCTCGAGTTTGCCGATTAATTCCGTCTGGTGACGAGGCATTTGGCTACCTTAAGAGAGTCGTAGTTACTCCTACCAATTGCTCCCCGTTTTACCATAGTCACATATTCAAGCTTTCTCTGACCAGTTCACCAGAAGTGATACGCTATTATTTGTCGAACTTAAGACTTTCACAGTTATTTCTGCCAGGTGCTCCTCGAATTTGCCCATGTATTTCGCCTGGTGACGAGTATTTGGCTACCTTAAGAGTGTCATAGTTACTCCTCCCTGTTGCTCCCTGTTTTATCACAGTCACGTCTTCAAGCATTCTCTGGCCTGTTCACCAGGATTTATATCCATTATTAGTCGACCTTAAGACTTTCACAGTTACTCCTGCCAGGTGCCCCTCGAGTTTGCCGATTTATTCCGTTGGTGACGAGGCATTTGGCTACCTTAAGAGAGTCATAGTTACTCATACCAGTTGCTCCCCGTTTTACCATAGTCACATACTCAAGCTTTCTCTGGCCAGTTCATCAGAAGCGATACGCCATTATTTGTCGACCTTAAGACTTTCACAGTTATTTCTGCCAGGTGCTCCTCGAGTTATCCGATGTTTTTTGCTGGGCGACGAGCATTGGCAACCATAAGAGAGTCACAGTTACTCCTGCAAGTTGCTCTCCGTTTTAACACAGTAAAATCTTCAAGCTTTCTGGAGCCAGTTCAGCACAAGCGATACGCCATTATTTGTCGACCTTAAGACTTTCACAGGTATTTCTGCCAGGTGCTCCTCGAGTTTTCCGATGTTATTGGCTGGGCGACGAGCATTGGCAACCTTAAGAGAGTCACAGTTTCTCCTGCAAGTTGCTCCCCGTTTTAACACAGTAAAATCTTCAAGCTTTCTCGGGACAGTTCGGCACAAGCGATACGCCTTTATTTGTTGACCTTAAGACTTTCACAGTTATTTCTGCTAAATGCTCCTCGAGTTTGCCGATTTATTCCGTTGGTGACGTTGCATTTGGCTACCTTAAGAGAGTCATAGTTACTCCTACCAATTGCTCCCCGTTTTACCATAGTCAAGACTTTCACAGTTATTTCTGCCAGATGCTCCTCGAATTTGCCCATGTATTTCGCCTGGTGACGAGTATTTGGCTACCTTAAGAGTGTCATAGTTACTCCTTCCTGTTGCTCCCTGTTTTATCACAGTCACGTCTTCAAGCTTCCTCTGTCCTGTTCACCAGGAGTTATATCCATTATTAGTCGACCTTAAGACTTTCACAGTTACTCCTGCCAGGTGCCCCTCGAGTTTGCCGATTTATTCCGTTGGTGACGAGGCATTTGGCTACTTTATGAGAGTCATAGTTTTTCATACCAGTTGCTCCCCGTTTTACCATAGTCACATACTTAAGCTTTCTCTGGCCAGTTCATCAGAAGCGATACGCCATTATTTGTCGACCTTAAGACTTTCACAGTTACTCCTGCCAGGTACCCCTCGACTTTGCCGATTTATTCCGTTGGTGACGATGCATTTGGCTACCTTAAGATAGTCATAGTTACTCCTACCAATTGCTCCCCGTTTTACCATAGTCACATATTCAAGCTTTCTCTGGCCAGTTCACCAGAAGTGATACGCTATTATTTGTCGAACTTAAGACTTTCACAGTTATTTCTGCCAGGTGCTCCTCGAATTTGCCCATGTATTCCGCCTGGTGTCAAGCATTTGGCTACCTTAAGAGTGTCATAGTTACTCCTTCCTGTTGCTCCCTGTTTTATCACAGTCACGTCTTCAAGCTTTCTCTGGCCTGTTCACCAGGAGTTATATCCATTATTAGTCGACTTTAAGACTTTCGCAGTTACTCCTGTCAGGTGCCCCTCGAGTTTGCCGATTTATTCCGTTGGTGACGAGGCATTTGGCTACCTTAAGAGAGTCATAGTTACTCATACCAGTTGCTCCCCGTTTTACCATAGTCACATACTCAAGCTTTCTCTGGCCAGTTCATCAGAAGCGATACGCCATTATTTGTCGACCTTAAGACTTTCACAGTTATTTCTGCCAGGTGCTCCTCGAGTTATCCGATGTTTTTTGCTGGGCGACGAGCATTGGCAACCATAAGAGAGTCACAGTTACTCCTGCAAGTTGCTCTCCGTTTGAACACAGTAAAATCTTCAAGCTTTCTGGAGCCAGTTCAGCACAAGCGATACGCCTTTATTTGTCGACCTTAAGACTTTCACAGTTATTTCTGCTAGGTGCTCCTCGAGTTTGCCGATTAATTCCGTCTGGTGACGAGGCATTTGGCTACCTTAAGAGAGTCGTAGTTACTCCTACCAATTGCTCCCCGTTTTACCATAGTCACATATTCAAGCTTTCTCTGACCAGTTCACCAGAAGTGATACGCTATTATTTGTCGAACTTAAGACTTTCACAGTTATTTCTGCCAGGTGCTCCTCGAATTTGCCCATGTATTTCGCCTGGTGACGAGTATTTGGCTACCTTAAGAGTGTCATAGTTACTCCTCCCTGTTGCTCCCTGTTTTATCACAGTCACGTCTTCAAGCATTCTCTGGCCTGTTCACCAGGATTTATATCCATTATTAGTCGACCTTAAGACTTTCACAGTTACTCCTGCCAGGTGCCCCTCGAGTTTGCCGATTTATTCCGTTGGTGACGAGGCATTTGGCTACCTTAAGAGAGTCATAGTTACTCATACCAGTTGCTCCCCGTTTTACCATAGTCACATACTCAAGCTTTCTCTGGCCAGTTCATCAGAAGCGATACGCCATTATTTGTCGACCTTAAGACTTTCACAGTTATTTCTGCCAGGTGCTCCTCGAGTTATCCGATGTTTTTTGCTGGGCGACGAGCATTGGCAACCATAAGAGAGTCACAGTTACTCCTGCAAGTTGCTCTCCGTTTTAACACAGTAAAATCTTCAAGCTTTCTGGAGCCAGTTCAGCACAAGCGATACGCCATTATTTGTCGACCTTAAGACTTTCACAGGTATTTCTGCCAGGTGCTCCTCGAGTTTTCCGATGTTATTGGCTGGGCGACGAGCATTGGCAACCTTAAGAGAGTCACAGTTTCTCCTGCAAGTTGCTCCCCGTTTTAACACAGTAAAATCTTCAAGCTTTCTCGGGACAGTTCGGCACAAGCGATACGCCTTTATTTGTTGACCTTAAGACTTTCACAGTTATTTCTGCTAAATGCTCCTCGAGTTTGCCGATTTATTCCGTTGGTGACGTTGCATTTGGCTACCTTAAGAGAGTCATAGTTACTCCTACCAATTGCTCCCCGTTTTACCATAGTCAAGACTTTCACAGTTATTTCTGCCAGATGCTCCTCGAATTTGCCCATGTATTTCGCCTGGTGACGAGTATTTGGCTACCTTAAGAGTGTCATAGTTACTCCTTCCTGTTGCTCCCTGTTTTATCACAGTCACGTCTTCAAGCTTCCTCTGTCCTGTTCACCAGGAGTTATATCCATTATTAGTCGACCTTAAGACTTTCACAGTTACTCCTGCCAGGTGCCCCTCGAGTTTGCCGATTTATTCCGTTGGTGACGAGGCATTTGGCTACTTTATGAGAGTCATAGTTTTTCATACCAGTTGCTCCCCGTTTTACCATAGTCACATACTTAAGCTTTCTCTGGCCAGTTCATCAGAAGCGATACGCCATTATTTGTCGACCTTAAGACTTTCACAGTTACTCCTGCCAGGTACCCCTCGACTTTGCCGATTTATTCCGTTGGTGACGATGCATTTGGCTACCTTAAGATAGTCATAGTTACTCCTACCAATTGCTCCCCGTTTTACCATAGTCACATATTCAAGCTTTCTCTGGCCAGTTCACCAGAAGTGATACGCTATTATTTGTCGAACTTAAGACTTTCACAGTTATTTCTGCCAGGTGCTCCTCGAATTTGCCCATGTATTCCGCCTGGTGTCGAGTATTTGGCTACCTTAAGAGTGTCATAGTTACTCCTTCCTGTTGCTCCCTGTTTTATCACAGTCACGTCTTCAAGCTTTCTCTGGCCTGTTCACCAGGAGTTATATCCATTATTAGTCGACTTTAAGACTTTCGCAGTTACTCCTGTCAGGTGCCCCTCGAGTTTGCCGATTTATTCCGTTGGTGACGAGGCATTTGGCTACCTTAAGAGAGTCATAGTTACTCATACCAGTTGCTCCCCGTTTTACCATAGTCACATACTCAAGCTTTCTCTGGCCAGTTCATCAGAAGCGATACGCCATTATTTGTCGACCTTAAGACTTTCACAGTTATTTCTGCCAGGTGCTCCTCGAGTTATCCGATGTTTTTTGCTGGGCGACGAGCATTGGCAACCATAAGAGAGTCACAGTTACTCCTGCAAGTTGCTCTCCGTTTGAACACAGTAAAATCTTCAAGGTTTCTGGAGCCAGTTCAGCACAAGCGATACGCCATTATTTGTCGACCTTAAGACTTTCACAGTTATTTCTGCTAGGTGCTCCTCGAGTTTGCCGATTAATTCCGTCTGGTGACGAGGCATTTGGCTACCTTAAGAGAGTCGTAGTTACTCCTACCAATTGCTCCCCGTTTTACCATAGTCACATATTCAAGCTTTCTCTGACCAGTTCACCAGAAGTGATACGCTATTATTTGTCGAACTTAAGACTTTCACAGTTATTTCTGCCAGGTGCTCCTCGAATTTGCCCATGTATTTCGCCTGGTGACGAGTATTTGGCTACCTTAAGAGTGTCATAGTTATTCCTCCCTGTTGCTCCCTGTTTTATCACAGTCACGTCTTCAAGCATTCTCTGGACTGTTCACCAGGATTTATATCCATTATTAGTCGACCTTAAGACTTTCACAGTTACTCCTGCCAGGTGCCCCTCGAGTTTGCCGATTTATTCCGTTGGTGACGAGGCATTTGGCTACCTTAAGAGGGTCATAGTTACTCATACCAGTTGCTCCCCGTTTTACCATAGTCACATACTCAAGCTTTCTCTGGCCAGTTCATCAGAAGCGATACGCCATTATTTGTCGACCTTAAGACTTTCACAGTTACTCCTGCCAGGTGCCCCTCGACTTTGCCGATTTATTCCGTTGGTGACGATGCATTTGGCTACCTTAAGAGAGTCATAGTTACTCCTACCAATTGCTCCCCGTTTTACCATAGTCACATATTCAAGCTTTCTCTGGCCAGTTCACCAGAAGTGATACGCTATTATTTGTCGAACTTAAGACTTTCACAGTTATTTCTGCCAGGTGCTCCTCGAATTTGCCCATGTATTCCGCCTGGTGTCGAGTATTTGGCTACCTTAAGAGTGTCATAGTTACTCCTTCCTGTTGCTCCCTGTTTTATCACAGTCACGTCTTCAAGCTTTCTCTGGCCTGTTCACCAGGAGTTATATCCATTATTAGTCGACTTTAAGACTTTCGCAGTTACTCCTGTCAGGTGCCCCTCGAGTTTGCCGATTTATTCCGTTGGTGACGAGGCATTTGGCTACCTTAAGAGAGTCATAGTTACTCATACCAGTTGCTCCCCGTTTTACCATAGTCACATACTCAAGCTTTCTCTGGCCAGTTCATCAGAAGCGATACGCCATTATTTGTCGACCTTAAGACTTTCACAGTTATTTCTGCCAGGTGCTCCTCGAGTTATCCGATGTTTTTTGCTGGGCGACGAGCATTGGCAACCATAAGAGAGTCACAGTTACTCCTGCAAGTTGCTCTCCGTTTGAACACAGTAAAATCTTCAAGCTTTCTGGAGCCAGTTCAGCACAAGCGATACGCCATTATTTGTCGACCTTAAGACTTTCACAGTTATTTCTGCTAGGTGCTCCTCGAGTTTGCCGATTAATTCCGTCTGGTGACGAGGCATTTGGCTACCTTAAGAGAGTCGTAGTTACTCCTACCAATTGCTCCCCGTTTTACCATAGTCACATATTCAAGCTTTCTCTGACCAGTTCACCAGAAGTGATACGCTATTATTTGTCGAACTTAAGACTTTCACAGTTATTTCTGCCAGGTGCTCCTCGAATTTGCCCATGTATTTCGCCTGGTGACGAGTATTTGGCTACCTTAAGAGTGTCATAGTTATTCCTCCCTGTTGCTCCCTGTTTTATCACAGTCACGTCTTCAAGCATTCTCTGGACTGTTCACCAGGATTTATATCCATTATTAGTCGACCTTAAGACTTTCACAGTTACTCCTGCCAGGTGCCCCTCGAGTTTGCCGATTTATTCCGTTGGTGACGAGGCATTTGGCTACCTTAAGAGAGTCATAGTTACTCATACCAGTTGCTCCCCGTTTTACCATAGTCACATACTCAAGCTTTCTCTGGCCAGTTCATCAGAAGCGATACGCCATTATTTGTCGACCTTAAGACTTTCACAGTTATTTCTGCCAGGTGCTCCTCGAGTTATCCGATGTTTTTTGCTGGGCGACGAGCATTGGCAACCATAAGAGAGTCACAGTTACTCCTGCAAGTTGCTCTCCGTTTGAACACAGTAAAATCTTCAAGCTTTCTGGAGCCAGTTCAGCACAAGCGATACGCCTTTATTTGTCGACCTTAAGACTTTCACAGTTATTTCTGCTAGGTGCTCCTCGAGTTTGCCGATTAATTCCGTCTGGTGACGAGGCATTTGGCTACCTTAAGAGAGTCGTAGTTACTCCTACCAATTGCTCCCCGTTTTACCATAGTCACATATTCAAGCTTTCTCTGACCAGTTCACCAGAAGTGATACGCTATTATTTGTCGAACTTAAGACTTTCACAGTTATTTCTGCCAGGTGCTCCTCGAATTTGCCCATGTATTTCGCCTGGTGACGAGTATTTGGCTACCTTAAGAGTGTCATAGTTACTCCTCCCTGTTGCTCCCTGTTTTATCACAGTCACGTCTTCAAGCTTTCTCTGGCCTGTTCACCAGGAGTTATATCCATTATTAGTCGACTTTAAGACTTTCGCAGTTACTCCTGTCAGGTGCCCCTCGAGTTTGCCGATTTATTCCGTTGGTGACGAGGCATTTGGCTACCTTAAGAGAGTCATAGTTACTCATACCAGTTGCTCCCCGTTTTACCATAGTCACATACTCAAGCTTTCTCTGGCCAGTTCATCAGAAGCGATACGCCATTATTTGACGACCTTAAGACTTTCACAGTTATTTCTGCCAGGTGCTCCTCGAGTTATCCGATGTTTTTTGCTGGGCGACGAGCATTGGCAACCATAAGAGAGTCACAGTTACTCCTGCAAGTTGCTCTCCGTTTGAACACAGTAAAATCTTCAAGCTTTCTGGAGCCAGTTCAGCACAAGCGATACGCCATTATTTGTCGACCTTAAGACTTTCACAGTTATTTCTGCTAGGTGCTCCTCGAGTTTGCCGATTAATTCCGTCTGGTGACGAGGCATTTGGCTACCTTAAGAGAGTCGTAGTTACTCCTACCAATTGCTCCCCGTTTTACCATAGTCACATATTCAAGCTTTCTCTGACCAGTTCACCAGAAGTGATACGCTATTATTTGTCGAACTTAAGACTTTCACAGTTATTTCTGCCAGGTGCTCCTCGAATTTGCCCATGTATTTCGCCTGGTGACGAGTATTTGGCTACCTTAAGAGTGTCATAGTTATTCCTCCCTGTTGCTCCCTGTTTTATCACAGTCACGTCTTCAAGCATTCTCTGGACTGTTCACCAGGATTTATATCCATTATTAGTCGACCTTAAGACTTTCACAGTTACTCCTGCCAGGTGCCCCTCGAGTTTGCCGATTTATTCCGTTGGTGACGAGGCATTTGGCTACCTTAAGAGGGTCATAGTTACTCATACCAGTTGCTCCCCGTTTTACCATAGTCACATACTCAAGCTTTCTCTGGCCAGTTCATCAGAAGCGATACGCCATTATTTGTCGACCTTAAGACTTTCACAGTTACTCCTGCCAGGTGCCCCTCGACTTTGCCGATTTATTCCGTTGGTGACGATGCATTTGGCTACCTTAAGAGAGTCATAGTTACTCCTACCAATTGCTCCCCGTTTTACCATAGTCACATATTCAAGCTTTCTCTGGCCAGTTCACCAGAAGTGATACGCTATTATTTGTCGAACTTAAGACTTTCACAGTTATTTCTGCCAGGTGCTCCTCGAATTTGCCCATGTATTCCGCCTGGTGTCGAGTATTTGGCTACCTTAAGAGTGTCATAGTTACTCCTTCCTGTTGCTCCCTGTTTTATCACAGTCACGTCTTCAAGCTTTCTCTGGCCTGTTCACCAGGAGTTATATCCATTATTAGTCGACTTTAAGACTTTCGCAGTTACTCCTGTCAGGTGCCCCTCGAGTTTGCCGATTTATTCCGTTGGTGACGAGGCATTTGGCTACCTTAAGAGAGTCATAGTTACTCATACCAGTTGCTCCCCGTTTTACCATAGTCACATACTCAAGCTTTCTCTGGCCAGTTCATCAGAAGCGATACGCCATTATTTGACGACCTTAAGACTTTCACAGTTATTTCTGCCAGGTGCTCCTCGAGTTATCCGATGTTTTTTGCTGGGCGACGAGCATTGGCAACCATAAGAGAGTCACAGTTACTCCTGCAAGTTGCTCTCCGTTTGAACACAGTAAAATCTTCAAGCTTTCTGGAGCCAGTTCAGCACAAGCGATACGCCATTATTTGTCGACCTTAAGACTTTCACAGTTATTTCTGCTAGGTGCTCCTCGAGTTTGCCGATTAATTCCGTCTGGTGACGAGGCATTTGGCTACCTTAAGAGAGTCGTAGTTACTCCTACCAATTGCTCCCCGTTTTACCATAGTCACATATTCAAGCTTTCTCTGACCAGTTCACCAGAAGTGATACGCTATTATTTGTCGAACTTAAGACTTTCACAGTTATTTCTGCCAGGTGCTCCTCGAATTTGCCCATGTATTTCGCCTGGTGACGAGTATTTGGCTACCTTAAGAGTGTCATAGTTATTCCTCCCTGTTGCTCCCTGTTTTATCACAGTCACGTCTTCAAGCATTCTCTGGACTGTTCACCAGGATTTATATCCATTATTAGTCGACCTTAAGACTTTCACAGTTACTCCTGCCAGGTGCCCCTCGAGTTTGCCGATTTATTCCGTTGGTGACGAGGCATTTGGCTACCTTAAGAGGGTCATAGTTACTCATACCAGTTGCTCCCCGTTTTACCATAGTCACATACTCAAGCTTTCTCTGGCCAGTTCATCAGAAGCGATACGCCATTATTTGTCGACCTTAAGACTTTCACAGTTACTCCTGCCAGGTGCCCCTCGACTTTGCCGATTTATTCCGTTGGTGACGATGCATTTGGCTACCTTAAGAGAGTCATAGTTACTCCTACCAATTGCTCCCCGTTTTACCATAGTCACATATTCAAGCTTTCTCTGGCCAGTTCACCAGAAGTGATACGCTATTATTTGTCGAACTTAAGACTTTCACAGTTATTTCTGCCAGGTGCTCCTCGAATTTGCCCATGTATTCCGCCTGGTGTCGAGTATTTGGCTACCTTAAGAGTGTCATAGTTACTCCTTCCTGTTGCTCCCTGTTTTATCACAGTCACGTCTTCAAGCTTTCTCTGGCCTGTTCACCAGGAGTTATATCCATTATTAGTCGACTTTAAGACTTTCGCAGTTACTCCTGTCAGGTGCCCCTCGAGTTTGCCGATTTATTCCGTTGGTGACGAGGCATTTGGCTACCTTAAGAGAGTCATAGTTACTCATACCAGTTGCTCCCCGTTTTACCATAGTCACATACTCAAGCTTTCTCTGGCCAGTTCATCAGAAGCGATACGCCATTATTTGACGACCTTAAGACTTTCACAGTTATTTCTGCCAGGTGCTCCTCGAGTTATCCGATGTTTTTTGCTGGGCGACGAGCATTGGCAACCATAAGAGAGTCACAGTTACTCCTGCAAGTTGCTCTCCGTTTGAACACAGTAAAATCTTCAAGCTTTCTGGAGCCAGTTCAGCACAAGCGATACGCCATTATTTGTCGACCTTAAGACTTTCACAGTTATTTCTGCTAGGTGCTCCTCGAGTTTGCCGATTAATTCCGTCTGGTGACGAGGCATTTGGCTACCTTAAGAGAGTCGTAGTTACTCCTACCAATTGCTCCCCGTTTTACCATAGTCACATATTCAAGCTTTCTCTGACCAGTTCACCAGAAGTGATACGCTATTATTTGTCGAACTTAAGACTTTCACAGTTATTTCTGCCAGGTGCTCCTCGAATTTGCCCATGTATTTCGCCTGGTGACGAGTATTTGGCTACCTTAAGAGTGTCATAGTTATTCCTCCCTGTTGCTCCCTGTTTTATCACAGTCACGTCTTCAAGCATTCTCTGGACTGTTCACCAGGATTTATATCCATTATTAGTCGACCTTAAGACTTTCACAGTTACTCCTGCCAGGTGCCCCTCGAGTTTGCCGATTTATTCCGTTGGTGACGAGGCATTTGGCTACCTTAAGAGGGTCATAGTTACTCATACCAGTTGCTCCCCGTTTTACCATAGTCACATACTCAAGCTTTCTCTGGCCAGTTCATCAGAAGCGATACGCCATTATTTGTCGACCTTAAGACTTTCACAGTTACTCCTGCCAGGTGCCCCTCGACTTTGCCGATTTATTCCGTTGGTGACGATGCATTTGGCTACCTTAAGAGAGTCATAGTTACTCCTACCAATTGCTCCCCGTTTTACCATAGTCACATATTCAAGCTTTCTCTGGCCAGTTCACCAGAAGTGATACGCTATTATTTGTCGAACTTAAGACTTTCACAGTTATTTCTGCCAGGTGCTCCTCGAATTTGCCCATGTATTCCGCCTGGTGTCGAGTATTTGGCTACCTTAAGAGTGTCATAGTTACTCCTTCCTGTTGCTCCCTGTTTTATCACAGTCACGTCTTCAAGCTTTCTCTGGCCTGTTCACCAGGAGTTATATCCATTATTAGTCGACTTTAAGACTTTCGCAGTTACTCCTGTCAGGTGCCCCTCGAGTTTGCCGATTTATTCCGTTGGTGACGAGGCATTTGGCTACCTTAAGAGAGTCATAGTTACTCATACCAGTTGCTCCCCGTTTTACCATAGTCACATACTCAAGCTTTCTCTGGCCAGTTCATCAGAAGCGATACGCCATTATTTGACGACCTTAAGACTTTCACAGTTATTTCTGCCAGGTGCTCCTCGAGTTATCCGATGTTTTTTGCTGGGCGACGAGCATTGGCAACCATAAGAGAGTCACAGTTACTCCTGCAAGTTGCTCTCCGTTTGAACACAGTAAAATCTTCAAGCTTTCTGGAGCCAGTTCAGCACAAGCGATACGCCATTATTTGTCGACCTTAAGACTTTCACAGTTATTTCTGCTAGGTGCTCCTCGAGTTTGCCGATTAATTCCGTCTGGTGACGAGGCATTTGGCTACCTTAAGAGAGTCGTAGTTACTCCTACCAATTGCTCCCCGTTTTACCATAGTCACATATTCAAGCTTTCTCTGACCAGTTCACCAGAAGTGATACGCTATTATTTGTCGAACTTAAGACTTTCACAGTTATTTCTGCCAGGTGCTCCTCGAATTTGCCCATGTATTTCGCCTGGTGACGAGTATTTGGCTACCTTAAGAGTGTCATAGTTATTCCTCCCTGTTGCTCCCTGTTTTATCACAGTCACGTCTTCAAGCATTCTCTGGACTGTTCACCAGGATTTATATCCATTATTAGTCGACCTTAAGACTTTCACAGTTACTCCTGCCAGGTGCCCCTCGAGTTTGCCGATTTATTCCGTTGGTGACGAGGCATTTGGCTACCTTAAGAGAGTCATAGTTACTCATACCAGTTGCTCCCCGTTTTACCATAGTCACATACTCAAGCTTTCTCTGGCCAGTTCATCAGAAGCGATACGCCATTATTTGTCGACCTTAAGACTTTCACAGTTATTTCTGCCAGGTGCTCCTCGAGTTATCCGATGTTTTTTGCTGGGCGACGAGCATTGGCAACCATAAGAGAGTCACAGTTACTCCTGCAAGTTGCTCTCCGTTTGAACACAGTAAAATCTTCAAGCTTTCTGGAGCCAGTTCAGCACAAGCGATACGCCTTTATTTGTCGACCTTAAGACTTTCACAGTTATTTCTGCTAGGTGCTCCTCGAGTTTGCCGATTAATTCCGTCTGGTGACGAGGCATTTGGCTACCTTAAGAGAGTCGTAGTTACTCCTACCAATTGCTCCCCGTTTTACCATAGTCACATATTCAAGCTTTCTCTGACCAGTTCACCAGAAGTGATACGCTATTATTTGTCGAACTTAAGACTTTCACAGTTATTTCTGCCAGGTGCTCCTCGAATTTGCCCATGTATTTCGCCTGGTGACGAGTATTTGGCTACCTTAAGAGTGTCATAGTTACTCCTCCCTGTTGCTCCCTGTTTTATCACAGTCACGTCTTCAAGCATTCTCTGGCCTGTTCACCAGGATTTATATCCATTATTAGTCGACCTTAAGACTTTCACAGTTACTCCTGCCAGGTGCCCCTCGAGTTTGCCGATTTATTCCGTTGGTGACGAGGCATTTGGCTACCTTAAGAGAGTCATAGTTACTCATACCAGTTGCTCCCCGTTTTACCATAGTCACATACTCAAGCTTTCTCTGGCCAGTTCATCAGAAGCGATACGCCATTATTTGTCGACCTTAAGACTTTCACAGTTATTTCTGCCAGGTGCTCCTCGAGTTATCCGATGTTTTTTGCTGGGCGACGAGCATTGGCAACCATAAGAGAGTCACAGTTACTCCTGCAAGTTGCTCTCCGTTTGAACACAGTAAAATCTTCAAGCTTTCTGGAGCCAGTTCAGCACAAGCGATACGCCATTATTTGTCGACCTTAAGACTTTCACAGGTATTTCTGCCAGGTGCTCCTCGAGTTTTCCGATGTTATTGGCTGGGCGACGAGCATTGGCAACCTTAAGAGAGTCACAGTTTCTCCTGCAAGTTGCTCCCCGTTTTAACACAGTAAAATCTTCAAGCTTTCTCGGGACAGTTCGGCACAAGCGATACGCCTTTATTTGTTGACCTTAAGACTTTCACAGTTATTTCTGCTAAATGCTCCTCGAGTTTGCCGATTTATTCCGTTGGTGACGTTGCATTTGGCTACCTTAAGAGAGTCATAGTTACTCCTACCAATTGCTCCCCGTTTTACCATAGTCAAGACTTTCACAGTTATTTCTGCCAGATGCTCCTCGAATTTGCCCATGTATTTCGCCTGGTGACGAGTATTTGGCTACCTTAAGAGTGTCATAGTTACTCCTTCCTGTTGCTCCCTGTTTTATCACAGTCACGTCTTCAAGCTTCCTCTGTCCTGTTCACCAGGAGTTATATCCATTATTAGTCGACCTTAAGACTTTCACAGTTACTCCTGCCAGGTGCCCCTCGAGTTTGCCGATTTATTCCGTTGGTGACGAGGCATTTGGCTACTTTATGAGAGTCATAGTTTTTCATACCAGTTGCTCCCCGTTTTACCATAGTCACATACTTAAGCTTTCTCTGGCCAGTTCATCAGAAGCGATACGCCATTATTTGTCGACCTTAAGACTTTCACAGTTACTCCTGCCAGGTACCCCTCGACTTTGCCGATTTATTCCGTTGGTGACGATGCATTTGGCTACCTTAAGATAGTCATAGTTACTCCTACCAATTGCTCCCCGTTTTACCATAGTCACATATTCAAGCTTTCTCTGGCCAGTTCACCAGAAGTGATACGCTATTATTTGTCGAACTTAAGACTTTCACAGTTATTTCTGCCAGGTGCTCCTCGAATTTGCCCATGTATTTCGCCTGGTGACGAGTATTTGGCTACCTTAAGAGTGTCATAGTTACTCCTCCCTGTTGCTCCCTGTTTTATCACAGTCACGTCTTCAAGCATTCTCTGGCCTGTTCACCAGGATTTATATCCATTATTAGTCGACCTTAAGACTTTCACAGTTACTCCTGCCAGGTGCCCCTCGAGTTTGCCGATTTATTCCGTTGGTGACGAGGCATTTGGCTACCTTAAGAGAGTCATAGTTACTCATACCAGTTGCTCCCCGTTTTACCATAGTCACATACTCAAGCTTTCTCTGGCCAGTTCATCAGAAGCGATACGCCATTATTTGTCGACCTTAAGACTTTCACAGTTATTTCTGCCAGGTGCTCCTCGAGTTATCCGATGTTTTTTGCTGGGCGACGAGCATTGGCAACCATAAGAGAGTCACAGTTACTCCTGCAAGTTGCTCTCCGTTTGAACACAGTAAAATCTTCAAGCTTTCTGGAGCCAGTTCAGCACAAGCGATACGCCATTATTTGTCGACCTTAAGACTTTCACAGGTATTTCTGCCAGGTGCTCCTCGAGTTTTCCGATGTTATTGGCTGGGCGACGAGCATTGGCAACCTTAAGAGAGTCACAGTTTCTCCTGCAAGTTGCTCCCCGTTTTAACACAGTAAAATCTTCAAGCTTTCTCGGGACAGTTCGGCACAAGCGATACGCCTTTATTTGTTGACCTTAAGACTTTCACAGTTATTTCTGCTAAATGCTCCTCGAGTTTGCCGATTTATTCCGTTGGTGACGTTGCATTTGGCTACCTTAAGAGAGTCATAGTTACTCCTACCAATTGCTCCCCGTTTTACCATAGTCAAGACTTTCACAGTTATTTCTGCCAGATGCTCCTCGAATTTGCCCATGTATTTCGCCTGGTGACGAGTATTTGGCTACCTTAAGAGTGTCATAGTTACTCCTTCCTGTTGCTCCCTGTTTTATCACAGTCACGTCTTCAAGCTTCCTCTGTCCTGTTCACCAGGAGTTATATCCATTATTAGTCGACCTTAAGACTTTCACAGTTACTCCTGCCAGGTGCCCCTCGAGTTTGCCGATTTATTCCGTTGGTGACGAGGCATTTGGCTACTTTATGAGAGTCATAGTTTTTCATACCAGTTGCTCCCCGTTTTACCATAGTCACATACTTAAGCTTTCTCTGGCCAGTTCATCAGAAGCGATACGCCTTTATTTGTCGACCTTAAGACTTTCACAGTTATTTCTGCTAGGTGCTCCTCGAGTTTGCCGATTAATTCCGTCTGGTGACGAGGCATTTGGCTACCTTAAGAGAGTCGTAGTTACTCCTACCAATTGCTCCCCGTTTTACCATAGTCACATATTCAAGCTTTCTCTGACCAGTTCACCAGAAGTGATACGCTATTATTTGTCGAACTTAAGACTTTCACAGTTATTTCTGCCAGGTGCTCCTCGAATTTGCCCATGTATTTCGCCTGGTGACGAGTATTTGGCTACCTTAAGAGTGTCATAGTTATTCCTCCCTGTTGCTCCCTGTTTTATCACAGTCACGTCTTCAAGCATTCTCTGGACTGTTCACCAGGATTTATATCCATTATTAGTCGACCTTAAGACTTTCACAGTTACTCCTGCCAGGTGCCCCTCGAGTTTGCCGATTTATTCCGTTGGTGACGAGGCATTTGGCTACCTTAAGAGGGTCATAGTTACTCATACCAGTTGCTCCCCGTTTTACCATAGTCACATACTCAAGCTTTCTCTGGCCAGTTCATCAGAAGCGATACGCCATTATTTGACGACCTTAAGACTTTCACAGTTATTTCTGCCAGGTGCTCCTCGAGTTATCCGATGTTTTTTGCTGGGCGACGAGCATTGGCAACCATAAGAGAGTCACAGTTACTCCTGCAAGTTGCTCTCCGTTTGAACACAGTAAAATCTTCAAGCTTTCTGGAGCCAGTTCAGCACAAGCGATACGCCATTATTTGTCGACCTTAAGACTTTCACAGTTATTTCTGCTAGGTGCTCCTCGAGTTTGCCGATTAATTCCGTCTGGTGACGAGGCATTTGGCTACCTTAAGAGAGTCGTAGTTACTCCTACCAATTGCTCCCCGTTTTACCATAGTCACATATTCAAGCTTTCTCTGACCAGTTCACCAGAAGTGATACGCTATTATTTGTCGAACTTAAGACTTTCACAGTTATTTCTGCCAGGTGCTCCTCGAATTTGCCCATGTATTTCGCCTGGTGACGAGTATTTGGCTACCTTAAGAGTGTCATAGTTATTCCTCCCTGTTGCTCCCTGTTTTATCACAGTCACGTCTTCAAGCATTCTCTGGACTGTTCACCAGGATTTATATCCATTATTAGTCGACCTTAAGACTTTCACAGTTACTCCTGCCAGGTGCCCCTCGAGTTTGCCGATTTATTCCGTTGGTGACGAGGCATTTGGCTACCTTAAGAGAGTCATAGTTACTCATACCAGTTGCTCCCCGTTTTACCATAGTCACATACTCAAGCTTTCTCTGGCCAGTTCATCAGAAGCGATACGCCATTATTTGTCGACCTTAAGACTTTCACAGTTATTTCTGCCAGGTGCTCCTCGAGTTATCCGATGTTTTTTGCTGGGCGACGAGCATTGGCAACCATAAGAGAGTCACAGTTACTCCTGCAAGTTGCTCTCCGTTTGAACACAGTAAAATCTTCAAGCTTTCTGGAGCCAGTTCAGCACAAGCGATACGCCTTTATTTGTCGACCTTAAGACTTTCACAGTTATTTCTGCTAGGTGCTCCTCGAGTTTGCCGATTAATTCCGTCTGGTGACGAGGCATTTGGCTACCTTAAGAGAGTCGTAGTTACTCCTACCAATTGCTCCCCGTTTTACCATAGTCACATATTCAAGCTTTCTCTGACCAGTTCACCAGAAGTGATACGCTATTATTTGTCGAACTTAAGACTTTCACAGTTATTTCTGCCAGGTGCTCCTCGAATTTGCCCATGTATTTCGCCTGGTGACGAGTATTTGGCTACCTTAAGAGTGTCATAGTTACTCCTCCCTGTTGCTCCCTGTTTTATCACAGTCACGTCTTCAAGCATTCTCTGGCCTGTTCACCAGGATTTATATCCATTATTAGTCGACCTTAAGACTTTCACAGTTACTCCTGCCAGGTGCCCCTCGAGTTTGCCGATTTATTCCGTTGGTGACGAGGCATTTGGCTACCTTAAGAGAGTCATAGTTACTCATACCAGTTGCTCCCCGTTTTACCATAGTCACATACTCAAGCTTTCTCTGGCCAGTTCATCAGAAGCGATACGCCATTATTTGTCGACCTTAAGACTTTCACAGTTATTTCTGCCAGGTGCTCCTCGAGTTATCCGATGTTTTTTGCTGGGCGACGAGCATTGGCAACCATAAGAGAGTCACAGTTACTCCTGCAAGTTGCTCTCCGTTTGAACACAGTAAAATCTTCAAGCTTTCTGGAGCCAGTTCAGCACAAGCGATACGCCATTATTTGTCGACCTTAAGACTTTCACAGGTATTTCTGCCAGGTGCTCCTCGAGTTTTCCGATGTTATTGGCTGGGCGACGAGCATTGGCAACCTTAAGAGAGTCACAGTTTCTCCTGCAAGTTGCTCCCCGTTTTAACACAGTAAAATCTTCAAGCTTTCTCGGGACAGTTCGGCACAAGCGATACGCCTTTATTTGTTGACCTTAAGACTTTCACAGTTATTTCTGCTAAATGCTCCTCGAGTTTGCCGATTTATTCCGTTGGTGACGTTGCATTTGGCTACCTTAAGAGAGTCATAGTTACTCCTACCAATTGCTCCCCGTTTTACCATAGTCAAGACTTTCACAGTTATTTCTGCCAGATGCTCCTCGAATTTGCCCATGTATTTCGCCTGGTGACGAGTATTTGGCTACCTTAAGAGTGTCATAGTTACTCCTTCCTGTTGCTCCCTGTTTTATCACAGTCACGTCTTCAAGCTTCCTCTGTCCTGTTCACCAGGAGTTATATCCATTATTAGTCGACCTTAAGACTTTCACAGTTACTCCTGCCAGGTGCCCCTCGAGTTTGCCGATTTATTCCGTTGGTGACGAGGCATTTGGCTACTTTATGAGAGTCATAGTTTTTCATACCAGTTGCTCCCCGTTTTACCATAGTCACATACTTAAGCTTTCTCTGGCCAGTTCATCAGAAGCGATACGCCATTATTTGTCGACCTTAAGACTTTCACAGTTACTCCTGCCAGGTACCCCTCGACTTTGCCGATTTATTCCGTTGGTGACGATGCATTTGGCTACCTTAAGATAGTCATAGTTACTCCTACCAATTGCTCCCCGTTTTACCATAGTCACATATTCAAGCTTTCTCTGGCCAGTTCACCAGAAGTGATACGCTATTATTTGTCGAACTTAAGACTTTCACAGTTATTTCTGCCAGGTGCTCCTCGAATTTGCCCATGTATTCCGCCTGGTGTCGAGTATTTGGCTACCTTAAGAGTGTCATAGTTACTCCTTCCTGTTGCTCCCTGTTTTATCACAGTCACGTCTTCAAGCTTTCTCTGGCCTGTTCACCAGGAGTTATATCCATTATTAGTCGACTTTAAGACTTTCGCAGTTACTCCTGTCAGGTGCCCCTCGAGTTTGCCGATTTATTCCGTTGGTGACGAGGCATTTGGCTACCTTAAGAGAGTCATAGTTACTCATACCAGTTGCTCCCCGTTTTACCATAGTCACATACTCAAGCTTTCTCTGGCCAGTTCATCAGAAGCGATACGCCATTATTTGTCGACCTTAAGACTTTCACAGTTATTTCTGCCAGGTGCTCCTCGAGTTATCCGATGTTTTTTGCTGGGCGACGAGCATTGGCAACCATAAGAGAGTCACAGTTACTCCTGCAAGTTGCTCTCCGTTTGAACACAGTAAAATCTTCAAGCTTTCTGGAGCCAGTTCAGCACAAGCGATACGCCATTATTTGTCGACCTTAAGACTTTCACAGTTATTTCTGCTAGGTGCTCCTCGAGTTTGCCGATTAATTCCGTCTGGTGACGAGGCATTTGGCTACCTTAAGAGAGTCGTAGTTACTCCTACCAATTGCTCCCCGTTTTACCATAGTCACATATTCAAGCTTTCTCTGACCAGTTCACCAGAAGTGATACGCTATTATTTGTCGAACTTAAGACTTTCACAGTTATTTCTGCCAGGTGCTCCTCGAATTTGCCCATGTATTTCGCCTGGTGACGAGTATTTGGCTACCTTAAGAGTGTCATAGTTATTCCTCCCTGTTGCTCCCTGTTTTATCACAGTCACGTCTTCAAGCATTCTCTGGACTGTTCACCAGGATTTATATCCATTATTAGTCGACCTTAAGACTTTCACAGTTACTCCTGCCAGGTGCCCCTCGAGTTTGCCGATTTATTCCGTTGGTGACGAGGCATTTGGCTACCTTAAGAGGGTCATAGTTACTCATACCAGTTGCTCCCCGTTTTACCATAGTCACATACTCAAGCTTTCTCTGGCCAGTTCATCAGAAGCGATACGCCATTATTTGTCGACCTTAAGACTTTCACAGTTACTCCTGCCAGGTGCCCCTCGACTTTGCCGATTTATTCCGTTGGTGACGATGCATTTGGCTACCTTAAGAGAGTCATAGTTACTCCTACCAATTGCTCCCCGTTTTACCATAGTCACATATTCAAGCTTTCTCTGGCCAGTTCACCAGAAGTGATACGCTATTATTTGTCGAACTTAAGACTTTCACAGTTATTTCTGCCAGGTGCTCCTCGAATTTGCCCATGTATTCCGCCTGGTGTCGAGTATTTGGCTACCTTAAGAGTGTCATAGTTACTCCTTCCTGTTGCTCCCTGTTTTATCACAGTCACGTCTTCAAGCTTTCTCTGGCCTGTTCACCAGGAGTTATATCCATTATTAGTCGACTTTAAGACTTTCGCAGTTACTCCTGTCAGGTGCCCCTCGAGTATGCCGATTTATTCCGTTGGTGACGAGGCATTTGGCTACCTTAAGAGAGTCATAGTTACTCATACCAGTTGCTCCCCGTTTTACCATAGTCACATACTCAAGCTTTCTCTGGCCAGTTCATCAGAAGCGATACGCCATTATTTGACGACCTTAAGACTTTCACAGTTATTTCTGCCAGGTGCTCCTCGAGTTATCCGATGTTTTTTGCTGGGCGACGAGCATTGGCAACCATAAGAGAGTCACAGTTACTCCTGCAAGTTGCTCTCCGTTTGAACACAGTAAAATCTTCAAGCTTTCTGGAGCCAGTTCAGCACAAGCGATACGCCATTATTTGTCGACCTTAAGACTTTCACAGTTATTTCTGCTAGGTGCTCCTCGAGTTTGCCGATTAATTCCGTCTGGTGACGAGGCATTTGGCTACCTTAAGAGAGTCGTAGTTACTCCTACCAATTGCTCCCCGTTTTACCATAGTCACATATTCAAGCTTTCTCTGACCAGTTCACCAGAAGTGATACGCTATTATTTGTCGAACTTAAGACTTTCACAGTTATTTCTGCCAGGTGCTCCTCGAATTTGCCCATGTATTTCGCCTGGTGACGAGTATTTGGCTACCTTAAGAGTGTCATAGTTATTCCTCCCTGTTGCTCCCTGTTTTATCACAGTCACGTCTTCAAGCATTCTCTGGACTGTTCACCAGGATTTATATCCATTATTAGTCGACCTTAAGACTTTCACAGTTACTCCTGCCAGGTGCCCCTCGAGTTTGCCGATTTATTCCGTTGGTGACGAGGCATTTGGCTACCTTAAGAGAGTCATAGTTACTCATACCAGTTGCTCCCCGTTTTACCATAGTCACATACTCAAGCTTTCTCTGGCCAGTTCATCAGAAGCGATACGCCATTATTTGTCGACCTTAAGACTTTCACAGTTATTTCTGCCAGGTGCTCCTCGAGTTATCCGATGTTTTTTGCTGGGCGACGAGCATTGGCAACCATAAGAGAGTCACAGTTACTCCTGCAAGTTGCTCTCCGTTTGAACACAGTAAAATCTTCAAGCTTTCTGGAGCCAGTTCAGCACAAGCGATACGCCATTATTTGTCGACCTTAAGACTTTCACAGTTATTTCTGCCAGGTGCTCCTCGAATTTGCCCATGTATTCCGCCTGGTGTCGAGTATTTGGCTACCTTAAGAGTGTCATAGTTACTCCTTCCTGTTGCTCCCTGTTTTATCACAGTCACGTCTTCAAGCTTTCTCTGGCCTGTTCACCAGGAGTTATATCCATTATTAGTCGACTTTAAGACTTTCGCAGTTACTCCTGTCAGGTGCCCCTCGAGTTTGCCGATTTATTCCGTTGGTGACGAGGCATTTGGCTACCTTAAGAGAGTCATAGTTACTCATACCAGTTGCTCCCCGTTTTACCATAGTCACATACTCAAGCTTTCTCTGGCCAGTTCATCAGAAGCGATACGCCATTATTTGTCGACCTTAAGACTTTCACAGTTATTTCTGCCAGGTGCTCCTCGAGTTATCCGATGTTTTTTGCTGGGCGACGAGCATTGGCAACCATAAGAGAGTCACAGTTACTCCTGCAAGTTGCTCTCCGTTTGAACACAGTAAAATCTTCAAGCTTTCTGGAGCCAGTTCAGCACAAGCGATACGCCATTATTTGTCGACCTTAAGACTTTCACAGTTATTTCTGCTAGGTGCTCCTCGAGTTTGCCGATTAATTCCGTCTGGTGACGAGGCATTTGGCTACCTTAAGAGAGTCGTAGTTACTCCTACCAATTGCTCCCCGTTTTACCATAGTCACATATTCAAGCTTTCTCTGACCAGTTCACCAGAAGTGATACGCTATTATTTGTCGAACTTAAGACTTTCACAGTTATTTCTGCCAGGTGCTCCTCGAATTTGCCCATGTATTTCGCCTGGTGACGAGTATTTGGCTACCTTAAGAGTGTCATAGTTATTCCTCCCTGTTGCTCCCTGTTTTATCACAGTCACGTCTTCAAGCATTCTCTGGACTGTTCACCAGGATTTATATCCATTATTAGTCGACCTTAAGACTTTCACAGTTACTCCTGCCAGGTGCCCCTCGAGTTTGCCGATTTATTCCGTTGGTGACGAGGCATTTGGCTACCTTAAGAGGGTCATAGTTACTCATACCAGTTGCTCCCCGTTTTACCATAGTCACATACTCAAGCTTTCTCTGGCCAGTTCATCAGAAGCGATACGCCATTATTTGTCGACCTTAAGACTTTCACAGTTACTCCTGCCAGGTGCCCCTCGACTTTGCCGATTTATTCCGTTGGTGACGATGCATTTGGCTACCTTAAGAGAGTCATAGTTACTCCTACCAATTGCTCCCCGTTTTACCATAGTCACATATTCAAGCTTTCTCTGGCCAGTTCACCAGAAGTGATACGCTATTATTTGTCGAACTTAAGACTTTCACAGTTATTTCTGCCAGGTGCTCCTCGAATTTGCCCATGTATTCCGCCTGGTGTCGAGTATTTGGCTACCTTAAGAGTGTCATAGTTACTCCTTCCTGTTGCTCCCTGTTTTATCACAGTCACGTCTTCAAGCTTTCTCTGGCCTGTTCACCAGGAGTTATATCCATTATTAGTCGACTTTAAGACTTTCGCAGTTACTCCTGTCAGGTGCCCCTCGAGTTTGCCGATTTATTCCGTTGGTGACGAGGCATTTGGCTACCTTAAGAGAGTCATAGTTACTCATACCAGTTGCTCCCCGTTTTACCATAGTCACATACTCAAGCTTTCTCTGGCCAGTTCATCAGAAGCGATACGCCATTATTTGACGACCTTAAGACTTTCACAGTTATTTCTGCCAGGTGCTCCTCGAGTTATCCGATGTTTTTTGCTGGGCGACGAGCATTGGCAACCATAAGAGAGTCACAGTTACTCCTGCAAGTTGCTCTCCGTTTGAACACAGTAAAATCTTCAAGCTTTCTGGAGCCAGTTCAGCACAAGCGATACGCCATTATTTGTCGACCTTAAGACTTTCACAGTTATTTCTGCTAGGTGCTCCTCGAGTTTGCCGATTAATTCCGTCTGGTGACGAGGCATTTGGCTACCTTAAGAGAGTCGTAGTTACTCCTACCAATTGCTCCCCGTTTTACCATAGTCACATATTCAAGCTTTCTCTGACCAGTTCACCAGAAGTGATACGCTATTATTTGTCGAACTTAAGACTTTCACAGTTATTTCTGCCAGGTGCTCCTCGAATTTGCCCATGTATTTCGCCTGGTGACGAGTATTTGGCTACCTTAAGAGTGTCATAGTTATTCCTCCCTGTTGCTCCCTGTTTTATCACAGTCACGTCTTCAAGCATTCTCTGGACTGTTCACCAGGATTTATATCCATTATTAGTCGACCTTAAGACTTTCACAGTTACTCCTGCCAGGTGCCCCTCGAGTTTGCCGATTTATTCCGTTGGTGACGAGGCATTTGGCTACCTTAAGAGAGTCATAGTTACTCATACCAGTTGCTCCCCGTTTTACCATAGTCACATACTCAAGCTTTCTCTGGCCAGTTCATCAGAAGCGATACGCCATTATTTGTCGACCTTAAGACTTTCACAGTTATTTCTGCCAGGTGCTCCTCGAGTTATCCGATGTTTTTTGCTGGGCGACGAGCATTGGCAACCATAAGAGAGTCACAGTTACTCCTGCAAGTTGCTCTCCGTTTGAACACAGTAAAATCTTCAAGCTTTCTGGAGCCAGTTCAGCACAAGCGATACGCCTTTATTTGTCGACCTTAAGACTTTCACAGTTATTTCTGCTAGGTGCTCCTCGAGTTTGCCGATTAATTCCGTCTGGTGACGAGGCATTTGGCTACCTTAAGAGAGTCATAGTTACTCCTACCAATTGCTCCCCGTTTTACCATAGTCACATATTCAAGCTTTCTCTGACCAGTTCACCAGAAGTGATACGCTATTATTTGTCGAACTTAAGACTTTCACAGTTATTTCTGCCAGGTGCTCCTCGAATTTGCCCATGTATTTCGCCTGGTGACGAGTATTTGGCTACCTTAAGAGTGTCATAGTTACTCCTCCCTGTTGCTCCCTGTTTTATCACAGTCACGTCTTCAAGCATTCTCTGGCCTGTTCACCAGGATTTATATCCATTATTAGTCGACCTTAAGACTTTCACAGTTACTCCTGCCAGGTGCCCCTCGAGTTTGCCGATTTATTCCGTTGGTGACGAGGCATTTGGCTACCTTAAGAGAGTCATAGTTACTCATACCAGTTGCTCCCCGTTTTACCATAGTCACATACTCAAGCTTTCTCTGGCCAGTTCATCAGAAGCGATACGCCATTATTTGTCGACCTTAAGACTTTCACAGTTATTTCTGCCAGGTGCTCCTCGAGTTATCCGATGTTTTTTGCTGGGCGACGAGCATTGGCAACCATAAGAGAGTCACAGTTACTCCTGCAAGTTGCTCTCCGTTTGAACACAGTAAAATCTTCAAGCTTTCTGGAGCCAGTTCAGCACAAGCGATACGCCATTATTTGTCGACCTTAAGACTTTCACAGGTATTTCTGCCAGGTGCTCCTCGAGTTTTCCGATGTTATTGGCTGGGCGACGAGCATTGGCAACCTTAAGAGAGTCACAGTTTCTCCTGCAAGTTGCTCCCCGTTTTAACACAGTAAAATCTTCAAGCTTTCTCGGGACAGTTCGGCACAAGCGATACGCCTTTATTTGTTGACCTTAAGACTTTCACAGTTATTTCTGCTAAATGCTCCTCGAGTTTGCCGATTTATTCCGTTGGTGACGTTGCATTTGGCTACCTTAAGAGAGTCATAGTTACTCCTACCAATTGCTCCCCGTTTTACCATAGTCAAGACTTTCACAGTTATTTCTGCCAGATGCTCCTCGAATTTGCCCATGTATTTCGCCTGGTGACGAGTATTTGGCTACCTTAAGAGTGTCATAGTTACTCTTTCCTGTTGCTCCCTGTTTTATCACAGTCACGTCTTCAAGCTTCCTCTGTCCTGTTCACCAGGAGTTATATCCATTATTAGTCGACCTTAAGACTTTCACAGTTACTCCTGCCAGGTGCCCCTCGAGTTTGCCGATTTATTCCGTTGGTGACGAGGCATTTGGCTACTTTATGAGAGTCATAGTTTTTCATACCAGTTGCTCCCCGTTTTACCATAGTCACATACTTAAGCTTTCTCTGGCCAGTTCATCAGAAGCGATACGCCATTATTTGTCGACCTTAAGACTTTCACAGTTACTCCTGCCAGGTACCCCTCGACTTTGCCGATTTATTCCGTTGGTGACGATGCATTTGGCTACCTTAAGATAGTCATAGTTACTCCTACCAATTGCTCCCCGTTTTACCATAGTCACATATTCAAGCTTTCTCTGGCCAGTTCACCAGAAGTGATACGCTATTATTTGTCGAACTTAAGACTTTCACAGTTATTTCTGCCAGGTGCTCCTCGAATTTGCCCATGTATTCCGCCTGGTGTCGAGTATTTGGCTACCTTAAGAGTGTCATAGTTACTCCTTCCTGTTGCTCCCTGTTTTATCACAGTCACGTCTTCAAGCTTTCTCTGGCCTGTTCACCAGGAGTTATATCCATTATTAGTCGACTTTAAGACTTTCGCAGTTACTCCTGTCAGGTGCCCCTCGAGTTTGCCGATTTATTCCGTTGGTGACGAGGCATTTGGCTACCTTAAGAGAGTCATAGTTACTCATACCAGTTGCTCCCCGTTTTACCATAGTCACATACTCAAGCTTTCTCTGGCCAGTTCATCAGAAGCGATACGCCATTATTTGACGACCTTAAGACTTTCACAGTTATTTCTGCCAGGTGCTCCTCGAGTTATCCGATGTTTTTTGCTGGGCGACGAGCATTGGCAACCATAAGAGAGTCACAGTTACTCCTGCAAGTTGCTCTCCGTTTGAACACAGTAAAATCTTCAAGCTTTCTGGAGCCAGTTCAGCACAAGCGATACGCCATTATTTGTCGACCTTAAGACTTTCACAGTTATTTCTGCTAGGTGCTCCTCGAGTTTGCCGATTAATTCCGTCTGGTGACGAGGCATTTGGCTACCTTAAGAGAGTCGTAGTTACTCCTACCAATTGCTCCCCGTTTTACCATAGTCACATATTCAAGCTTTCTCTGACCAGTTCACCAGAAGTGATACGCTATTATTTGTCGAACTTAAGACTTTCACAGTTATTTCTTCCAGGTGCTCCTCGAATTTGCCCATGTATTTCGCCTGGTGACGAGTATTTGGCTACCTTAAGAGTGTCATAGTTATTCCTCCCTGTTGCTCCCTGTTTTATCACAGTCACGTCTTCAAGCATTCTCTGGACTGTTCACCAGGATTTATATCCATTATTAGTCGACCTTAAGACTTTCACAGTTACTCCTGCCAGGTGCCCCTCGAGTTTGCCGATTTATTCCGTTGGTGACGAGGCATTTGGCTACCTTAAGAGGGTCATAGTTACTCATACCAGTTGCTCCCCGTTTTACCATAGTCACATACTCAAGCTTTCTCTGGCCAGTTCATCAGAAGCGATACGCCATTATTTGTCGACCTTAAGACTTTCACAGTTACTCCTGCCAGGTGCCCCTCGACTTTGCCGATTTATTCCGTTGGTGACGATGCATTTGGCTACCTTAAGAGAGTCATAGTTACTCCTACCAATTGCTCCCCGTTTTACCATAGTCACATATTCAAGCTTTCTCTGGCCAGTTCACCAGAAGTGATACGCTATTATTTGTCGAACTTAAGACTTTCACAGTTATTTCTGCCAGGTGCTCCTCGAATTTGCCCATGTATTCCGCCTGGTGTCGAGTATTTGGCTACCTTAAGAGTGTCATAGTTACTCCTTCCTGTTGCTCCCTGTTTTATCACAGTCACGTCTTCAAGCTTTCTCTGGCCTGTTCACCAGGAGTTATATCCATTATTAGTCGACTTTAAGACTTTCGCAGTTACTCCTGTCAGGTGCCCCTCGAGTTTGCCGATTTATTCCGTTGGTGACGAGGCATTTGGCTACCTTAAGAGAGTCATAGTTACTCATACCAGTTGCTCCCCGTTTTACCATAGTCACATACTCAAGCTTTCTCTGGCCAGTTCATCAGAAGCGATACGCCATTATTTGTCGACCTTAAGACTTTCACAGTTATTTCTGCCAGGTGCTCCTCGAGTTATCCGATGTTTTTTGCTGGGCGACGAGCATTGGCAACCATAAGAGAGTCACAGTTACTCCTGCAAGTTGCTCTCCGTTTGAACACAGTAAAATCTTCAAGCTTTCTGGAGCCAGTTCAGCACAAGCGATACGCCATTATTTGTCGACCTTAAGACTTTCACAGTTATTTCTGCTAGGTGCTCCTCGAGTTTGCCGATTAATTCCGTCTGGTGACGAGGCATTTGGCTACCTTAAGAGAGTCGTAGTTACTCCTACCAATTGCTCCCCGTTTTACCATAGTCACATATTCAAGCTTTCTCTGACCAGTTCACCAGAAGTGATACGCTATTATTTGTCGAACTTAAGACTTTCACAGTTATTTCTGCCAGGTGCTCCTCGAATTTGCCCATGTATTTCGCCTGGTGACGAGTATTTGGCTACCTTAAGAGTGTCATAGTTATTCCTCCCTGTTGCTCCCTGTTTTATCACAGTCACGTCTTCAAGCATTCTCTGGACTGTTCACCAGGATTTATATCCATTATTAGTCGACCTTAAGACTTTCACAGTTACTCCTGCCAGGTGCCCCTCGAGTTTGCCGATTTATTCCGTTGGTGACGAGGCATTTGGCTACCTTAAGAGAGTCATAGTTACTCATACCAGTTGCTCCCCGTTTTACCATAGTCACATACTCAAGCTTTCTCTGGCCAGTTCATCAGAAGCGATACGCCATTATTTGTCGACCTTAAGACTTTCACAGTTATTTCTGCCAGGTGCTCCTCGAGTTATCCGATGTTTTTTGCTGGGCGACGAGCATTGGCAACCATAAGAGAGTCACAGTTACTCCTGCAAGTTGCTCTCCGTTTGAACACAGTAAAATCTTCAAGCTTTCTGGAGCCAGTTCAGCACAAGCGATACGCCATTATTTGTCGACCTTAAGACTTTCACAGTTATTTCTGCTAGGTGCTCCTCGAGTTTGCCGATTAATTCCGTCTGGTGACGAGGCATTTGGCTACCTTAAGAGAGTCGTAGTTACTCCTACCAATTGCTCCCCGTTTTACCATAGTCACATATTCAAGCTTTCTCTGACCAGTTCACCAGAAGTGATACGCTATTATTTGTCGAACTTAAGACTTTCACAGTTATTTCTGCCAGGTGCTCCTCGAATTTGCCCATGTATTCCGCCTGGTGTCGAGTATTTGGCTACCTTAAGAGTGTCATAGTTACTCCTTCCTGTTGCTCCCTGTTTTATCACAGTCACGTCTTCAAGCTTTCTCTGGCCTGTTCACCAGGAGTTATATCCATTATTAGTCGACTTTAAGACTTTCGCAGTTACTCCTGTCAGGTGCCCCTCGAGTTTGCCGATTTATTCCGTTGGTGACGAGGCATTTGGCTACCTTAAGAGAGTCATAGTTACTCATACCAGTTGCTCCCCGTTTTACCATAGTCACATACTCAAGCTTTCTCTGGCCAGTTCATCAGAAGCGATACGCCATTATTTGTCGACCTTAAGACTTTCACAGTTATTTCTGCCAGGTGCTCCTCGAGTTATCCGATGTTTTTTGCTGGGCGACGAGCATTGGCAACCATAAGAGAGTCACAGTTACTCCTGCAAGTTGCTCTCCGTTTGAACACAGTAAAATCTTCAAGCTTTCTGGAGCCAGTTCAGCACAAGCGATACGCCATTATTTGTCGACCTTAAGACTTTCACAGTTATTTCTGCTAGGTGCTCCTCGAGTTTGCCGATTAATTCCGTCTGGTGACGAGGCATTTGGCTACCTTAAGAGAGTCGTAGTTACTCCTACCAATTGCTCCCCGTTTTACCATAGTCACATATTCAAGCTTTCTCTGACCAGTTCACCAGAAGTGATACGCTATTATTTGTCGAACTTAAGACTTTCACAGTTATTTCTTCCAGGTGCTCCTCGAATTTGCCCATGTATTTCGCCTGGTGACGAGTATTTGGCTACCTTAAGAGTGTCATAGTTATTCCTCCCTGTTGCTCCCTGTTTTATCACAGTCACGTCTTCAAGCATTCTCTGGACTGTTCACCAGGATTTATATCCATTATTAGTCGACCTTAAGACTTTCACAGTTACTCCTGCCAGGTGCCCCTCGAGTTTGCCGATTTATTCCGTTGGTGACGAGGCATTTGGCTACCTTAAGAGGGTCATAGTTACTCATACCAGTTGCTCCCCGTTTTACCATAGTCACATACTCAAGCTTTCTCTGGCCAGTTCATCAGAAGCGATACGCCATTATTTGTCGACCTTAAGACTTTCACAGTTACTCCTGCCAGGTGCCCCTCGAATTTGCCGATTTATTCCGTTGGTGACGATGCATTTGGCTACCTTAAGAGAGTCATAGTTACTCCTACCAATTGCTCCCCGTTTTACCATAGTCACATATTCAAGCTTTCTCTGGCCAGTTCACCAGAAGTGATACGCTATTATTTGTCGAACTTAAGACTTTCACAGTTATTTCTGCCAGGTGCTCCTCGAATTTGCCCATGTATTCCGCCTGGTGTCGAGTATTTGGCTACCTTAAGAGTGTCATAGTTACTCCTTCCTGTTGCTCCCTGTTTTATCACAGTCACGTCTTCAAGCTTTCTCTGGCCTGTTCACCAGGAGTTATATCCATTATTAGTCGACTTTAAGACTTTCGCAGTTACTCCTGTCAGGTGCCCCTCGAGTTTGCCGATTTATTCCGTTGGTGACGAGGCATTTGGCTACCTTAAGAGAGTCATAGTTACTCATACCAGTTGCTCCCCGTTTTACCATAGTCACATACTCAAGCTTTCTCTGGCCAGTTCATCAGAAGCGATACGCCATTATTTGTCGACCTTAAGACTTTCACAGTTATTTCTGCCAGGTGCTCCTCGAGTTATCCGATGTTTTTTGCTGGGCGCGAGCATTGGCAACCATAAGAGAGTCACAGTTACTCCTGCAAGTTGCTCTCCGTTTGAACACAGTAAAATCTTCAAGCTTTCTGGAGCCAGTTCAGCACAAGCGATACGCCATTATTTGTCGACCTTAAGACTTTCACAGTTATTTCTGCTAGGTGCTCCTCGAGTTTGCCGATTAATTCCGTCTGGTGACGAGGCATTTGGCTACCTTAAGAGAGTCGTAGTTACTCCTACCAATTGCTCCCCGTTTTACCATAGTCACATATTCAAGCTTTCTCTGACCAGTTCACCAGAAGTGATACGCTATTATTTGTCGAACTTAAGACTTTCACAGTTATTTCTGCCAGGTGCTCCTCGAATTTGCCCATGTATTTCGCCTGGTGACGAGTATTTGGCTACCTTAAGAGTGTCATAGTTATTCCTCCCTGTTGCTCCCTGTTTTATCACAGTCACGTCTTCAAGCATTCTCTGGACTGTTCACCAGGATTTATATCCATTATTAGTCGACCTTAAGACTTTCACAGTTACTCCTGCCAGGTGCCCCTCGAGTTTGCCGATTTATTCCGTTGGTGACGAGGCATTTGGCTACCTTAAGAGAGTCATAGTTACTCATACCAGTTGCTCCCCGTTTTACCATAGTCACATACTCAAGCTTTCTCTGGCCAGTTCATCAGAAGCGATACGCCATTATTTGTCGACCTTAAGACTTTCACAGTTATTTCTGCCAGGTGCTCCTCGAGTTATCCGATGTTTTTTGCTGGGCGACGAGCATTGGCAACCATAAGAGAGTCACAGTTACTCCTGCAAGTTGCTCTCCGTTTGAACACAGTAAAATCTTCAAGCTTTCTGGAGCCAGTTCAGCACAAGCGATACGCCATTATTTGTCGACCTTAAGACTTTCACAGTTATTTCTGCTAGGTGCTCCTCGAGTTTGCCGATTAATTCCGTCTGGTGACGAGGCATTTGGCTACCTTAAGAGAGTCGTAGTTACTCCTACCAATTGCTCCCCGTTTTACCATAGTCACATATTCAAGCTTTCTCTGACCAGTTCACCAGAAGTGATACGCTATTATTTGTCGAACTTAAGACTTTCACAGTTATTTCTGCCAGGTGCTCCTCGAATTTGCCCATGTATTCCGCCTGGTGTCGAGTATTTGGCTACCTTAAGAGTGTCATAGTTACTCCTTCCTGTTGCTCCCTGTTTTATCACAGTCACGTCTTCAAGCTTTCTCTGGCCTGTTCACCAGGAGTTATATCCATTATTAGTCGACTTTAAGACTTTCGCAGTTACTCCTGTCAGGTGCCCCTCGAGTTTGCCGATTTATTCCGTTGGTGACGAGGCATTTGGCTACCTTAAGAGAGTCATAGTTACTCATACCAGTTGCTCCCCGTTTTACCATAGTCACATACTCAAGCTTTCTCTGGCCAGTTCATCAGAAGCGATACGCCATTATTTGTCGACCTTAAGACTTTCACAGTTATTTCTGCCAGGTGCTCCTCGAGTTATCCGATGTTTTTTGCTGGGCGACGAGCATTGGCAACCATAAGAGAGTCACAGTTACTCCTGCAAGTTGCTCTCCGTTTGAACACAGTAAAATCTTCAAGCTTTCTGGAGCCAGTTCAGCACAAGCGATACGCCATTATTTGTCGACCTTAAGACTTTCACAGGTATTTCTGCCAGGTGCTCCTCGAGTTTTCCGATGTTATTGGCTGGGCGACGAGCATTGGCAACCTTAAGAGAGTCACAGTTTCTCCTGCAAGTTGCTCCCCGTTTTAACACAGTAAAATCTTCAAGCTTTCTCGGGACAGTTCGGCACAAGCGATACGCCTTTATTTGTTGACCTTAAGACTTTCACAGTTATTTCTGCTAAATGCTCCTCGAGTTTGCCGATTTATTCCGTTGGTGACGTTGCATTTGGCTACCTTAAGAGAGTCATAGTTACTCCTACCAATTGCTCCCCGTTTTACCATAGTCAAGACTTTCACAGTTATTTCTGCCAGATGCTCCTCGAATTTGCCCATGTATTTCGCCTGGTGACGAGTATTTGGCTACCTTAAGAGTGTCATAGTTACTCTTTCCTGTTGCTCCCTGTTTTATCACAGTCACGTCTTCAAGCTTCCTCTGTCCTGTTCACCAGGAGTTATATCCATTATTAGTCGACCTTAAGACTTTCACAGTTACTCCTGCCAGGTGCCCCTCGAGTTTGCCGATTTATTCCGTTGGTGACGAGGCATTTGGCTACTTTATGAGAGTCATAGTTTTTCATACCAGTTGCTCCCCGTTTTACCATAGTCACATACTTAAGCTTTCTCTGGCCAGTTCATCAGAAGCGATACGCCATTATTTGTCGACCTTAAGACTTTCACAGTTACTCCTGCCAGGTACCCCTCGACTTTGCCGATTTATTCCGTTGGTGACGATGCATTTGGCTACCTTAAGATAGTCATAGTTACTCCTACCAATTGCTCCCCGTTTTACCATAGTCACATATTCAAGCTTTCTCTGGCCAGTTCACCAGAAGTGATACGCTATTATTTGTCGAACTTAAGACTTTCACAGTTATTTCTGCCAGGTGCTCCTCGAATTTGCCCATGTATTCCGCCTGGTGTCGAGTATTTGGCTACCTTAAGAGTGTCATAGTTACTCCTTCCTGTTGCTCCCTGTTTTATCACAGTCACGTCTTCAAGCTTTCTCTGGCCTGTTCACCAGGAGTTATATCCATTATTAGTCGACTTTAAGACTTTCGCAGTTACTCCTGTCAGGTGCCCCTCGAGTTTGCCGATTTATTCCGTTGGTGACGAGGCATTTGGCTACCTTAAGAGAGTCATAGTTACTCATACCAGTTGCTCCCCGTTTTACCATAGTCACATACTCAAGCTTTCTCTGGCCAGTTCATCAGAAGCGATACGCCATTATTTGACGACCTTAAGACTTTCACAGTTATTTCTGCCAGGTGCTCCTCGAGTTATCCGATGTTTTTTGCTGGGCGACGAGCATTGGCAACCATAAGAGAGTCACAGTTACTCCTGCAAGTTGCTCTCCGTTTGAACACAGTAAAATCTTCAAGCTTTCTGGAGCCAGTTCAGCACAAGCGATACGCCATTATTTGTCGACCTTAAGACTTTCACAGTTATTTCTGCTAGGTGCTCCTCGAGTTTGCCGATTAATTCCGTCTGGTGACGAGGCATTTGGCTACCTTAAGAGAGTCGTAGTTACTCCTACCAATTGCTCCCCGTTTTACCATAGTCACATATTCAAGCTTTCTCTGACCAGTTCACCAGAAGTGATACGCTATTATTTGTCGAACTTAAGACTTTCACAGTTATTTCTTCCAGGTGCTCCTCGAATTTGCCCATGTATTTCGCCTGGTGACGAGTATTTGGCTACCTTAAGAGTGTCATAGTTATTCCTCCCTGTTGCTCCCTGTTTTATCACAGTCACGTCTTCAAGCATTCTCTGGACTGTTCACCAGGATTTATATCCATTATTAGTCGACCTTAAGACTTTCACAGTTACTCCTGCCAGGTGCCCCTCGAGTTTGCCGATTTATTCCGTTGGTGACGAGGCATTTGGCTACCTTAAGAGGGTCATAGTTACTCATACCAGTTGCTCCCCGTTTTACCATAGTCACATACTCAAGCTTTCTCTGGCCAGTTCATCAGAAGCGATACGCCATTATTTGTCGACCTTAAGACTTTCACAGTTACTCCTGCCAGGTGCCCCTCGAATTTGCCGATTTATTCCGTTGGTGACGATGCATTTGGCTACCTTAAGAGAGTCATAGTTACTCCTACCAATTGCTCCCCGTTTTACCATAGTCACATATTCAAGCTTTCTCTGGCCAGTTCACCAGAAGTGATACGCTATTATTTGTCGAACTTAAGACTTTCACAGTTATTTCTGCCAGGTGCTCCTCGAATTTGCCCATGTATTCCGCCTGGTGTCGAGTATTTGGCTACCTTAAGAGTGTCATAGTTACTCCTTCCTGTTGCTCCCTGTTTTATCACAGTCACGTCTTCAAGCTTTCTCTGGCCTGTTCACCAGGAGTTATATCCATTATTAGTCGACTTTAAGACTTTCGCAGTTACTCCTGTCAGGTGCCCCTCGAGTTTGCCGATTTATTCCGTTGGTGACGAGGCATTTGGCTACCTTAAGAGAGTCATAGTTACTCATACCAGTTGCTCCCCGTTTTACCATAGTCACATACTCAAGCTTTCTCTGGCCAGTTCATCAGAAGCGATACGCCATTATTTGTCGACCTTAAGACTTTCACAGTTATTTCTGCCAGGTGCTCCTCGAGTTATCCGATGTTTTTTGCTGGGCGACGAGCATTGGCAACCATAAGAGAGTCACAGTTACTCCTGCAAGTTGCTCTCCGTTTGAACACAGTAAAATCTTCAAGCTTTCTGGAGCCAGTTCAGCACAAGCGATACGCCATTATTTGTCGACCTTAAGACTTTCACAGTTATTTCTGCTAGGTGCTCCTCGAGTTTGCCGATTAATTCCGTCTGGTGACGAGGCATTTGGCTACCTTAAGAGAGTCGTAGTTACTCCTACCAATTGCTCCCCGTTTTACCATAGTCACATATTCAAGCTTTCTCTGACCAGTTCACCAGAAGTGATACGCTATTATTTGTCGAACTTAAGACTTTCACAGTTATTTCTGCCAGGTGCTCCTCGAATTTGCCCATGTATTTCGCCTGGTGACGAGTATTTGGCTACCTTAAGAGTGTCATAGTTATTCCTCCCTGTTGCTCCCTGTTTTATCACAGTCACGTCTTCAAGCATTCTCTGGACTGTTCACCAGGATTTATATCCATTATTAGTCGACCTTAAGACTTTCACAGTTACTCCTGCCAGGTGCCCCTCGAGTTTGCCGATTTATTCCGTTGGTGACGAGGCATTTGGCTACCTTAAGAGAGTCATAGTTACTCATACCAGTTGCTCCCCGTTTTACCATAGTCACATACTCAAGCTTTCTCTGGCCAGTTCATCAGAAGCGATACGCCATTATTTGTCGACCTTAAGACTTTCACAGTTATTTCTGCCAGGTGCTCCTCGAGTTATCCGATGTTTTTTGCTGGGCGACGAGCATTGGCAACCATAAGAGAGTCACAGTTACTCCTGCAAGTTGCTCTCCGTTTGAACACAGTAAAATCTTCAAGCTTTCTGGAGCCAGTTCAGCACAAGCGATACGCCATTATTTGTCGACCTTAAGACTTTCACAGTTATTTCTGCTAGGTGCTCCTCGAGTTTGCCGATTAATTCCGTCTGGTGACGAGGCATTTGGCTACCTTAAGAGAGTCGTAGTTACTCCTACCAATTGCTCCCCGTTTTACCATAGTCACATATTCAAGCTTTCTCTGACCAGTTCACCAGAAGTGATACGCTATTATTTGTCGAACTTAAGACTTTCACAGTTATTTCTGCCAGGTGCTCCTCGAATTTGCCCATGTATTCCGCCTGGTGTCGAGTATTTGGCTACCTTAAGAGTGTCATAGTTACTCCTTCCTGTTGCTCCCTGTTTTATCACAGTCACGTCTTCAAGCTTTCTCTGGCCTGTTCACCAGGAGTTATATCCATTATTAGTCGACTTTAAGACTTTCGCAGTTACTCCTGTCAGGTGCCCCTCGAGTTTGCCGATTTATTCCGTTGGTGACGAGGCATTTGGCTACCTTAAGAGAGTCATAGTTACTCATACCAGTTGCTCCCCGTTTTACCATAGTCACATACTCAAGCTTTCTCTGGCCAGTTCATCAGAAGCGATACGCCATTATTTGTCGACCTTAAGACTTTCACAGTTATTTCTGCCAGGTGCTCCTCGAGTTATCCGATGTTTTTTGCTGGGCGACGAGCATTGGCAACCATAAGAGAGTCACAGTTACTCCTGCAAGTTGCTCTCCGTTTGAACACAGTAAAATCTTCAAGCTTTCTGGAGCCAGTTCAGCACAAGCGATACGCCATTATTTGTCGACCTTAAGACTTTCACAGGTATTTCTGCCAGGTGCTCCTCGAGTTTTCCGATGTTATTGGCTGGGCGACGAGCATTGGCAACCTTAAGAGAGTCACAGTTTCTCCTGCAAGTTGCTCCCCGTTTTAACACAGTAAAATCTTCAAGCTTTCTCGGGACAGTTCGGCACAAGCGATACGCCTTTATTTGTTGACCTTAAGACTTTCACAGTTATTTCTGCTAAATGCTCCTCGAGTTTGCCGATTTATTCCGTTGGTGACGTTGCATTTGGCTACCTTAAGAGAGTCATAGTTACTCCTACCAATTGCTCCCCGTTTTACCATAGTCAAGACTTTCACAGTTATTTCTGCCAGATGCTCCTCGAATTTGCCCATGTATTTCGCCTGGTGACGAGTATTTGGCTACCTTAAGAGTGTCATAGTTACTCCTTCCTGTTGCTCCCTGTTTTATCACAGTCACGTCTTCAAGCTTCCTCTGTCCTGTTCACCAGGAGTTATATCCATTATTAGTCGACCTTAAGACTTTCACAGTTACTCCTGCCAGGTGCCCCTCGAGTTTGCCGATTTATTCCGTTGGTGACGAGGCATTTGGCTACTTTATGAGAGTCATAGTTTTTCATACCAGTTGCTCCCCGTTTTACCATAGTCACATACTTAAGCTTTCTCTGGCCAGTTCATCAGAAGCGATACGCCATTATTTGTCGACCTTAAGACTTTCACAGTTACTCCTGCCAGGTACCCCTCGACTTTGCCGATTTATTCCGTTGGTGACGATGCATTTGGCTACCTTAAGATAGTCATAGTTACTCCTACCAATTGCTCCCCGTTTTACCATAGTCACATATTCAAGCTTTCTCTGGCCAGTTCACCAGAAGTGATACGCTATTATTTGTCGAACTTAAGACTTTCACAGTTATTTCTGCCAGGTGCTCCTCGAATTTGCCCATGTATTCCGCCTGGTGTCGAGTATTTGGCTACCTTAAGAGTGTCATAGTTACTCCTTCCTGTTGCTCCCTGTTTTATCACAGTCACGTCTTCAAGCTTTCTCTGGCCTGTTCACCAGGAGTTATATCCATTATTAGTCGACTTTAAGACTTTCGCAGTTACTCCTGTCAGGTGCCCCTCGAGTTTGCCGATTTATTCCGTTGGTGACGAGGCATTTGGCTACCTTAAGAGAGTCATAGTTACTCATACCAGTTGCTCCCCGTTTTACCATAGTCACATACTCAAGCTTTCTCTGGCCAGTTCATCAGAAGCGATACGCCATTATTTGACGACCTTAAGACTTTCACAGTTATTTCTGCCAGGTGCTCCTCGAGTTATCCGATGTTTTTTGCTGGGCGACGAGCATTGGCAACCATAAGAGAGTCACAGTTACTCCTGCAAGTTGCTCTCCGTTTGAACACAGTAAAATCTTCAAGCTTTCTGGAGCCAGTTCAGCACAAGCGATACGCCATTATTTGTCGACCTTAAGACTTTCACAGTTATTTCTGCTAGGTGCTCCTCGAGTTTGCCGATTAATTCCGTCTGGTGACGAGGCATTTGGCTACCTTAAGAGAGTCGTAGTTACTCCTACCAATTGCTCCCCGTTTTACCATAGTCACATATTCAAGCTTTCTCTGACCAGTTCACCAGAAGTGATACGCTATTATTTGTCGAACTTAAGACTTTCACAGTTATTTCTGCCAGGTGCTCCTCGAATTTGCCCATGTATTTCGCCTGGTGACGAGTATTTGGCTACCTTAAGAGTGTCATAGTTATTCCTCCCTGTTGCTCCCTGTTTTATCACAGTCACGTCTTCAAGCATTCTCTGGACTGTTCACCAGGATTTATATCCATTATTAGTCGACCTTAAGACTTTCACAGTTACTCCTGCCAGGTGCCCCTCGAGTTTGCCGATTTATTCCGTTGGTGACGAGGCATTTGGCTACCTTAAGAGGGTCATAGTTACTCATACCAGTTGCTCCCCGTTTTACCATAGTCACATACTCAAGCTTTCTCTGGCCAGTTCATCAGAAGCGATACGCCATTATTTGTCGACCTTAAGACTTTCACAGTTACTCCTGCCAGGTGCCCCTCGACTTTGCCGATTTATTCCGTTGGTGACGATGCATTTGGCTACCTTAAGAGAGTCATAGTTACTCCTACCAATTGCTCCCCGTTTTACCATAGTCACATATTCAAGCTTTCTCTGGCCAGTTCACCAGAAGTGATACGCTATTATTTGTCGAACTTAAGACTTTCACAGTTATTTCTGCCAGGTGCTCCTCGAATTTGCCCATGTATTCCGCCTGGTGTCGAGTATTTGGCTACCTTAAGAGTGTCATAGTTACTCCTTCCTGTTGCTCCCTGTTTTATCACAGTCACGTCTTCAAGCTTTCTCTGGCCTGTTCACCAGGAGTTATATCCATTATTAGTCGACTTTAAGACTTTCGCAGTTACTCCTGTCAGGTGCCCCTCGAGTTTGCCGATTTATTCCGTTGGTGACGAGGCATTTGGCTACCTTAAGAGAGTCATAGTTACTCATACCAGTTGCTCCCCGTTTTACCATAGTCACATACTCAAGCTTTCTCTGGCCAGTTCATCAGAAGCGATACGCCATTATTTGTCGACCTTAAGACTTTCACAGTTATTTCTGCCAGGTGCTCCTCGAGTTATCCGATGTTTTTTGCTGGGCGACGAGCATTGGCAACCATAAGAGAGTCACAGTTACTCCTGCAAGTTGCTCTCCGTTTGAACACAGTAAAATCTTCAAGCTTTCTGGAGCCAGTTCAGCACAAGCGATACGCCATTATTTGTCGACCTTAAGACTTTCACAGTTATTTCTGCTAGGTGCTCCTCGAGTTTGCCGATTAATTCCGTCTGGTGACGAGGCATTTGGCTACCTTAAGAGAGTCGTAGTTACTCCTACCAATTGCTCCCCGTTTTACCATAGTCACATATTCAAGCTTTCTCTGACCAGTTCACCAGAAGTGATACGCTATTATTTGTCGAACTTAAGACTTTCACAGTTATTTCTGCCAGGTGCTCCTCGAATTTGCCCATGTATTTCGCCTGGTGACGAGTATTTGGCTACCTTAAGAGTGTCATAGTTATTCCTCCCTGTTGCTCCCTGTTTTATCACAGTCACGTCTTCAAGCATTCTCTGGACTGTTCACCAGGATTTATATCCATTATTAGTCGACCTTAAGACTTTCACAGTTACTCCTGCCAGGTGCCCCTCGAGTTTGCCGATTTATTCCGTTGGTGACGAGGCATTTGGCTACCTTAAGAGAGTCATAGTTACTCATACCAGTTGCTCCCCGTTTTACCATAGTCACATACTCAAGCTTTCTCTGGCCAGTTCATCAGAAGCGATACGCCATTATTTGTCGACCTTAAGACTTTCACAGTTATTTCTGCCAGGTGCTCCTCGAGTTATCCGATGTTTTTTGCTGGGCGACGAGCATTGGCAACCATAAGAGAGTCACAGTTACTCCTGCAAGTTGCTCTCCGTTTGAACACAGTAAAATCTTCAAGCTTTCTGGAGCCAGTTCAGCACAAGCGATACGCCATTATTTGTCGACCTTAAGACTTTCACAGTTATTTCTGCTAGGTGCTCCTCGAGTTTGCCGATTAATTCCGTCTGGTGACGAGGCATTTGGCTACCTTAAGAGAGTCGTAGTTACTCGTACCAATTGCTCCCCGTTTTACCATAGTCACATATTCAAGCTTTCTCTGACCAGTTCACCAGAAGTGATACGCTATTATTTGTCGAACTTAAGACTTTCACAGTTATTTCTGCCAGGTGCTCCTCGAATTTGCCCATGTATTCCGCCTGGTGTCGAGTATTTGGCTACCTTAAGAGTGTCATAGTTACTCCTTCCTGTTGCTCCCTGTTTTATCACAGTCACGTCTTCAAGCTTTCTCTGGCCTGTTCACCAGGAGTTATATCCATTATTAGTCGACTTTAAGACTTTCGCAGTTACTCCTGTCAGGTGCCCCTCGAGTTTGCCGATTTATTCCGTTGGTGACGAGGCATTTGGCTACCTTAAGAGAGTCATAGTTACTCATACCAGTTGCTCCCCGTTTTACCATAGTCACATACTCAAGCTTTCTCTGGCCAGTTCATCAGAAGCGATACGCCATTATTTGTCGACCTTAAGACTTTCACAGTTATTTCTGCCAGGTGCTCCTCGAGTTATCCGATGTTTTTTGCTGGGCGACGAGCATTGGCAACCATAAGAGAGTCACAGTTACTCCTGCAAGTTGCTCTCCGTTTGAACACAGTAAAATCTTCAAGCTTTCTGGAGCCAGTTCAGCACAAGCGATACGCCATTATTTGTCGACCTTAAGACTTTCACAGGTATTTCTGCCAGGTGCTCCTCGAGTTTTCCGATGTTATTGGCTGGGCGACGAGCATTGGCAACCTTAAGAGAGTCACAGTTTCTCCTGCAAGTTGCTCCCCGTTTTAACACAGTAAAATCTTCAAGCTTTCTCGGGACAGTTCGGCACAAGCGATACGCCTTTATTTGTTGACCTTAAGACTTTCACAGTTATTTCTGATAAATGCTCCTCGAGTTTGCCGATTTATTCCGTTGGTGACGTTGCATTTGGCTACCTTAAGAGAGTCATAGTTACTCCTACCAATTGCTCCCCGTTTTACCATAGTCAAGACTTTCACAGTTATTTCTGCCAGATGCTCCTCGAATTTGCCCATGTATTTCGCCTGGTGACGAGTATTTGGCTACCTTAAGAGTGTCACAGTTACTCCTTCCTGTTGCTCCCTGTTTTATCACAGTCACGTCTTCAAGCTTCCTCTGTCCTGTTCACCAGGAGTTATATCCATTATTAGTCGACCTTAAGACTTTCACAGTTACTCCTGCCAGGTGCCCCTCGAGTTTGCCGATTTATTCCGTTGGTGACGAGGCATTTGGCTACTTTATGAGAGTCATAGTTTTTCATACCAGTTGCTCCCCGTTTTACCATAGTCACATACTTAAGCTTTCTCTGGCCAGTTCATCAGAAGCGATACGCCATTATTTGTCGACCTTAAGACTTTCACAGTTACTCCTGCCAGGTACCCCTCGACTTTGCCGATTTATTCCGTTGGTGACGATGCATTTGGCTACCTTAAGATAGTCATAGTTACTCCTACCAATTGCTCCCCGTTTTACCATAGTCACATATTCAAGCTTTCTCTGGCCAGTTCACCAGAAGTGATACGCTATTATTTGTCGAACTTAAGACTTTCACAGTTATTTCTGCCAGGTGCTCCTCGAATTTGCCCATGTATTCCGCCTGGTGTCGAGTATTTGGCTACCTTAAGAGTGTCATAGTTACTCCTTCCTGTTGCTCCCTGTTTTATCACAGTCACGTCTTCAAGCTTTCTCTGGCCTGTTCACCAGGAGTTATATCCATTATTAGTCGACTTTAAGACTTTCGCAGTTACTCCTGTCAGGTGCCCCTCGAGTTTGCCGATTTATTCCGTTGGTGACGAGGCATTTGGCTACCTTAAGAGAGTCATAGTTACTCATACCAGTTGCTCCCCGTTTTACCATAGTCACATACTCAAGCTTTCTCTGGCCAGTTCATCAGAAGCGATACGCCATTATTTGACGACCTTAAGACTTTCACAGTTATTTCTGCCAGGTGCTCCTCGAGTTATCCGATGTTTTTTGCTGGGCGACGAGCATTGGCAACCATAAGAGAGTCACAGTTACTCCTGCAAGTTGCTCTCCGTTTGAACACAGTAAAATCTTCAAGCTTTCTGGAGCCAGTTCAGCACAAGCGATACGCCATTATTTGTCGACCTTAAGACTTTCACAGTTATTTCTGCTAGGTGCTCCTCGAGTTTGCCGATTAATTCCGTCTGGTGACGAGGCATTTGGCTACCTTAAGAGAGTCGTAGTTACTCCTACCAATTGCTCCCCGTTTTACCATAGTCACATATTCAAGCTTTCTCTGACCAGTTCACCAGAAGTGATACGCTATTATTTGTCGAACTTAAGACTTTCACAGTTATTTCTGCCAGGTGCTCCTCGAATTTGCCCATGTATTTCGCCTGGTGACGAGTATTTGGCTACCTTAAGAGTGTCATAGTTATTCCTCCCTGTTGCTCCCTGTTTTATCACAGTCACGTCTTCAAGCATTCTCTGGACTGTTCACCAGGATTTATATCCATTATTAGTCGACCTTAAGACTTTCACAGTTACTCCTGCCAGGTGCCCCTCGAGTTTGCCGATTTATTCCGTTGGTGACGAGGCATTTGGCTACCTTAAGAGGGTCATAGTTACTCATACCAGTTGCTCCCCGTTTTACCATAGTCACATACTCAAGCTTTCTCTGGCCAGTTCATCAGAAGCGATACGCCATTATTTGTCGACCTTAAGACTTTCACAGTTACTCCTGCCAGGTGCCCCTCGACTTTGCCGATTTATTCCGTTGGTGACGATGCATTTGGCTACCTTAAGAGAGTCATAGTTACTCCTACCAATTGCTCCCCGTTTTACCATAGTCACATATTCAAGCTTTCTCTGGCCAGTTCACCAGAAGTGATACGCTATTATTTGTCGAACTTAAGACTTTCACAGTTATTTCTGCCAGGTGCTCCTCGAATTTGCCCATGTATTCCGCCTGGTGTCGAGTATTTGGCTACCTTAAGAGTGTCATAGTTACTCCTTCCTGTTGCTCCCTGTTTTATCACAGTCACGTCTTCAAGCTTTCTCTGGCCTGTTCACCAGGAGTTATATCCATTATTAGTCGACTTTAAGACTTTCGCAGTTACTCCTGTCAGGTGCCCCTCGAGTTTGCCGATTTATTCCGTTGGTGACGAGGCATTTGGCTACCTTAAGAGAGTCATAGTTACTCATACCAGTTGCTCCCCGTTTTACCATAGTCACATACTCAAGCTTTCTCTGGCCAGTTCATCAGAAGCGATACGCCATTATTTGTCGACCTTAAGACTTTCACAGTTATTTCTGCCAGGTGCTCCTCGAGTTATCCGATGTTTTTTGCTGGGCGACGAGCATTGGCAACCATAAGAGAGTCACAGTTACTCCTGCAAGTTGCTCTCCGTTTGAACACAGTAAAATCTTCAAGCTTTCTGGAGCCAGTTCAGCACAAGCGATACGCCATTATTTGTCGACCTTAAGACTTTCACAGTTATTTCTGCTAGGTGCTCCTCGAGTTTGCCGATTAATTCCGTCTGGTGACGAGGCATTTGGCTACCTTAAGAGAGTCGTAGTTACTCCTACCAATTGCTCCCCGTTTTACCATAGTCACATATTCAAGCTTTCTCTGACCAGTTCACCAGAAGTGATACGCTATTATTTGTCGAACTTAAGACTTTCACAGTTATTTCTGCCAGGTGCTCCTCGAATTTGCCCATGTATTTCGCCTGGTGACGAGTATTTGGCTACCTTAAGAGTGTCATAGTTATTCCTCCCTGTTGCTCCCTGTTTTATCACAGTCACGTCTTCAAGCTTTCTCTGGCCTGTTCACCAGGAGTTATATCCATTATTAGTCGACTTTAAGACTTTCGCAGTTACTCCTGTCAGGTGCCCCTCGAGTTTGCCGATTTATTCCGTTGGTGACGAGGCATTTGGCTACCTTAAGAGAGTCATAGTTACTCATACCAGTTGCTCCCCGTTTTACCATAGTCACATACTCAAGCTTTCTCTGGCCAGTTCATCAGAAGCGATACGCCATTATTTGACGACCTTAAGACTTTCACAGTTATTTCTGCCAGGTGCTCCTCGAGTTATCCGATGTTTTTTGCTGGGCGACGAGCATTGGCAACCATAAGAGAGTCACAGTTACTCCTGCAAGTTGCTCTCCGTTTGAACACAGTAAAATCTTCAAGCTTTCTGGAGCCAGTTCAGCACAAGCGATACGCCATTATTTGTCGACCTTAAGACTTTCACAGTTATTTCTGCTAGGTGCTCCTCGAGTTTGCCGATTAATTCCGTCTGGTGACGAGGCATTTGGCTACCTTAAGAGAGTCGTAGTTACTCCTACCAATTGCTCCCCGTTTTACCATAGTCACATATTCAAGCTTTCTCTGACCAGTTCACCAGAAGTGATACGCTATTATTTGTCGAACTTAAGACTTTCACAGTTATTTCTGCCAGGTGCTCCTCGAATTTGCCCATGTATTTCGCCTGGTGACGAGTATTTGGCTACCTTAAGAGTGTCATAGTTATTCCTCCCTGTTGCTCCCTGTTTTATCACAGTCACGTCTTCAAGCATTCTCTGGACTGTTCACCAGGATTTATATCCATTATTAGTCGACCTTAAGACTTTCACAGTTACTCCTGCCAGGTGCCCCTCGAGTTTGCCGATTTATTCCGTTGGTGACGAGGCATTTGGCTACCTTAAGAGGGTCATAGTTACTCATACCAGTTGCTCCCCGTTTTACCATAGTCACATACTCAAGCTTTCTCTGGCCAGTTCATCAGAAGCGATACGCCATTATTTGTCGACCTTAAGACTTTCACAGTTACTCCTGCCAGGTGCCCCTCGACTTTGCCGATTTATTCCGTTGGTGACGATGCATTTGGCTACCTTAAGAGAGTCATAGTTACTCCTACCAATTGCTCCCCGTTTTACCATAGTCACATATTCAAGCTTTCTCTGGCCAGTTCACCAGAAGTGATACGCTATTATTTGTCGAACTTAAGACTTTCACAGTTATTTCTGCCAGGTGCTCCTCGAATTTGCCCATGTATTCCGCCTGGTGTCGAGTATTTGGCTACCTTAAGAGTGTCATAGTTACTCCTTCCTGTTGCTCCCTGTTTTATCACAGTCACGTCTTCAAGCTTTCTCTGGCCTGTTCACCAGGAGTTATATCCATTATTAGTCGACTTTAAGACTTTCGCAGTTACTCCTGTCAGGTGCCCCTCGAGTTTGCCGATTTATTCCGTTGGTGACGAGGCATTTGGCTACCTTAAGAGAGTCATAGTTACTCATACCAGTTGCTCCCCGTTTTACCATAGTCACATACTCAAGCTTTCTCTGGCCAGTTCATCAGAAGCGATACGCCATTATTTGTCGACCTTAAGACTTTCACAGTTATTTCTGCCAGGTGCTCCTCGAGTTATCCGATGTTTTTTGCTGGGCGACGAGCATTGGCAACCATAAGAGAGTCACAGTTACTCCTGCAAGTTGCTCTCCGTTTGAACACAGTAAAATCTTCAAGCTTTCTGGAGCCAGTTCAGCACAAGCGATACGCCATTATTTGTCGACCTTAAGACTTTCACAGTTATTTCTGCTAGGTGCTCCTCGAGTTTGCCGATTAATTCCGTCTGGTGACGAGGCATTTGGCTACCTTAAGAGAGTCGTAGTTACTCCTACCAATTGCTCCCCGTTTTACCATAGTCACATATTCAAGCTTTCTCTGACCAGTTCACCAGAAGTGATACGCTATTATTTGTCGAACTTAAGACTTTCACAGTTATTTCTGCCAGGTGCTCCTCGAATTTGCCCATGTATTTCGCCTGGTGACGAGTATTTGGCTACCTTAAGAGTGTCATAGTTATTCCTCCCTGTTGCTCCCTGTTTTATCACAGTCACGTCTTCAAGCATTCTCTGGACTGTTCACCAGGATTTATATCCATTATTAG